>NC_051448.1:14231561-14236904 GCF_001649575.2 Kryptolebias marmoratus | reverse complement strand
CTGGGCCACACGGACTTTAAGCTCCCTCCAAAGATTTTCTATTGGATTCAGGTCTGGAGACTGGCTAGGCCACTCCAGGACCTTAACATGTTTCCTACGGAGCCACTCTTAAGTTGCCCTGGCTGTGTGTTTTGGGTCATTATCATGCTGGAAGACCCAGGCACGACCCATCTTCAGTGCTCTTACTGAGGGAAGGAGGTTGTTGGCCAAAATCTCACGATACATGGCCCCATCCATCCTTCCCACAATATGGTGCAGTCGTCCTGTCCCCTTTGCAGAAAAGCATCCCCAAAGAATGATGTTTCCACCACCATGCTTCACGGTTGGGATGGTGTTCTTGGGGTTGTACTTATCATTCTTCTTCCTCCAAACATGACGAGTGGAGTTTAAACCAAAAAGTTCTATTTTTGTCTCATCAGACCACATGACCTTCTCCCATTCCTCCTCTGGATCATTCAGATGGTCATTTGCAAACATCAGACGGGCTTTGACATGCATTGGCTTGCAGGATTTTAATCCTTGACGGCGTAGAGTGTTACTGATTGTTTTCTTTGAGACTGTGGTCCCAGCTCTATTTAGGTCATTGACCAGGTCCTGCCGTGTAGTTCTGGGCTCATTCCTCACCTTTCTCAAGATCAATGATGCTCCGCGAGGTGAGATCTTGCATGGCGCCCCAGACCGAGGGAGATTTTCCGTTATTTTATTTTTCTTCCATTTTCCAATAATTGCACCAACTGTTGTTGCCTTCTCACCAAGCTGCTTGCCTATTGTCCTGTAGCCCATCCCAGCCTTGTGCAGGTCTACAATTTTATCCCTGATGTCCTTACACAGCTCTCTGGTCTTGGGCATTGTGGAGATGCTGGAGTCTGATTGATTGAGTGTGTGGACAGGTGTCTTTTATACAGGTAACGAGTTCAAACAGGTGCAGTTAATACAGGTAATGAGTGGAGAACAGGAGGGCTTCTTAAAGAAGAACTAGCATGTCTGTGAGAGCCAAAATTCTTACTGGTTGATAGATGATCAAATACTTATTTCACACAATAAAATGGAAATTAATTATTTAAAAATCATACATTGTATTTTTCTGGATTTTTGCTTTAGATTCCATCACTCACAGTTGAAGAGTACCTATGATAAAAATTACAGTCATCTACAAGCTTTGCAAGTGGGAAAACCTGAAAAATCAACAGTGTATCAAATACTTGTTCTCCCCACTGTATATATATATAAAAACGTGTTTGCACTGGAAATTAGCCACTGGCTATTTCCATCTGCAGTCTCCATAGCAGACAACACACAAAATAGGCCTATGAAAAAATAAAATAAAAAAATATATGAGTTGAAACAATAAATACAAAGTAAAAAAAAATGCATATACTGTAAAATACAAAAACATTTAACAAAAACCAAGGTAAAATACCATAACTTTCAACTAATTCTTCTTATAGATAAAATATTTTGAAATTTTGAACCAAAATATTAAAAACTATCAACAGCAAATAGTACAATTATCAATGTTGGCAACATTGTTTACTAAAAACAAAACAGTTTCTGGTTCCCTGAGGGGGAAAACAGTTGATGTCTTTGCTCAGTTTACGTCATTCGTCCAACTGCACACTTTTTCTGTGGTACAAACAGTGATGGTAGGATTATTAAACTGATATTGGTGTCCAGTTAGGTAACAATGTTGCTAAAATAAACTAGCACTGTAAAAAAAACAACTTTTAAATCCTCTGAATGTCTGTGCGTCCTGCATCGAGACTTGGCCATGAGCCTAGATTTGAACAAAATGATTTGTTTACTTCATAAAAACTGTCTTCCAGTGAAGAAAAACCACCAGAAAACACCCTTTATAAGAAAGAGGGATTTCAAAAAACAGCTGAAATATTATCATTTTTTATGACAGTAGTGAACACCCACAAAAATATAAATAAGTAGAGACGTGTCTGGGGCTGTGTACAGCCGGACCGAGTTTAAAGAGATGAGTCTGATTAGAGGCAAGTTGTGGGATCTTCTCAACGATTAGCATCCTAACAGCCTCAGTTTGGAGAAACGGGGTTTAATTCAGACCAGATCGACGAGATAACGGACCAAAATGGAGTCTTAAACTACTGAGCCCCACATAGGAGAGTGTTGGAGGAGCACTAAAGCAAAAGGAAAAAAAAAAAAAGTGGATTCAGGTGGCTATACATCAATTTCAACCAAGCAGAAGTCAAAATAGTAAAATGTTTTAATTCATTGTGTGTTTTAAGGCTTTTATTGTCCTCAGCCTGGGGTTGCGTGCTTTTATTTCAATGAACCAACAATGTTAGCTGAAAAACTGGGACAATTGTGTTGTTTTAAACTCAATTCATGTCAACTTTAGCGATGCTGACCGCGACAGTACCATGCTCTCAACTAGTAAAATGTTCCACGTTTGTTCCGACGAGAAAGCTTTTCCAAAATCTTGTGTTTTTATTTTACACTTTACACTTCCTTTAGATCACGACTGGTCAATCCTGTAACCTCTGAGGCGTTTGCGCTTCCTTTTTTCTGTCCGAGTCCTCTGCGGCGCCCGAATCGGTTAGCCGCAGGTAAGACGTTATTTGTTTTTCGCCTTGCCACGGGACCCCATTTCGAAAGGACCCGAAGTGTCGCTCTGCATAATCCGAAACGCAGATTTTTATGTCACCCAGGAGGCCCATGGAGCCAGACGCTCACGCATGACGCAAACACAGACGCTCACATCTTGTGCAGTCACAACACACTCATTGAGCAATCACCGAGGTCCAAGTAGGACAGGTTTTAAGTTCCCACAAGTTAAATGAACTGTTCCTCCTCCTCGTCCTTTTTTCCCATACTTAGTCATCTTTTTTCTCTCTCTTTTTCTCTCTCAGCATTAAACCGAAGGCCAGGATCCCCTGCTTGTAGCGATTGTGTCAGATGTAGTCAACCAAGTCTTCCTCTGGCGCGGCGCCAGTATCGCTCTGGGTTTCGCTGTAGTTTGAACTGGCAGGGAGGCCTGGGAATCAGCAGGTGCACCAACAGGTCCGCCTGGCTCGGGACAAAGCCGATTGGCTCGTTCCTCCCTCGCTGCTCCTCGGCCATCCAAACTGCCAGTTGAGCAGTTACGCTCTGGGGAAGACTTGGCACGGTGCGTTTCCTCGCGAACACACACACAAACGCCGTCTTCGGGACTTTGCGTCGCTTCTTATTTATGTCCCGGTTCGCCTTTTTGCTGCTCGACTGTAACACCAGCATGCCCCCCTCTGTAAAACATGTCATTAAAACGAGTTTGACTTAGCTCGTCACCGCAGCTGAGTCTGAACACACTCAGGGCCTAATCGAGACAGTTTTTCCCTGAGCGCCTCGGGGACTCTTCCCCCTTGGCGATTTCCAGCAATCTCGGAAAAGGCAAAAAGACAGCTGACCTCTTTGCACCGACTGACCTGAAGGTTAAAAGGTCGACACGAGCCGTTAGACCCATTATCAGAGAGCGTCCTCTCTGTCAGCTCCGACACGTATCCATATCTGCTCTCGCTCAGAGGGACATTATGACTTCTAGAGTGATCGTCAATGACCAGCAGTGATCAAAAGGCTACACAGGTGAGGGTGTGGTGATAAACACTTCGTATCCACGATGTAAAACAGCACAGATGTTATCAGTCATCCTGCGCTGGGGTCAATCAAAGGTTTTTTCAGTTTTATGTGCTTAAATTAACAGCTCAACGCTTTTCTTCGCCTCTTCAATCAATTGCTTTCGTGGAAGTAACACAACTGTACACACATCTATTCAAATTCAAAATGGCCACAGTGTTACAAAGTCTGCCAGGTTCCAATAGATTGTAACAAACTATTATTATTATTTTTTTTTCAGTTTAGCAAATCATATGCAGACATTTACACGGAGCTGGCGTCGGGTGTTGCTGTGTTTTCAGCGTGAACGGGGAAGCAATTAAACGCAACACCATCCACAAGAACGATGAAACTGTCTGTGTTGTCACCTGAATCGCATCATGAGCCAGACTTTTATGGCTTCTATTAACAATCATTTTGACAGTTAAATTAAAACCTTGCATGTTTGGAGCATTTTGAAGAACTTTTATCCCCGTTTCACTTTAATGACAGTTCTGAACTCAAACAAAAACCACTTGTAGCGGATCTGTGCGCACCCCGAATCGAGGAGACGGACCCTTACAACCTCGCGGCTCCTGGCGACCGGCGGGTTTGCGAGCGTTTTTAATACAGTGACAGTGTGTTTGGGTCGATGGGCGTTTAGACCCTGAAAGCCATTCAAGTCGCAGTTGAAATAAAGGTTAGTGGCGGTGCATGAGGTGTTTCAGTAAGGCAGTTTCCTGTATAAATATGAGTAGACATGTTCCAGGTATTCCCTGTGTTGCTGTAATGTACAATAAGGCTGCATTCATTGGGAAGGCTGGTCAGGTTACTAGTCACCAGTCTCTTCGAAAATTGGCTGTTTCCAAAATAAAGCCATCGGAGTATTTGTTCAATTACTGACATGTAATAAAGGCAAAGGGGTGCAACGAGTAAAGCATAATGCCACCAATGCTTTGCTCTAAAAGTTGTATGTTTATGCAAGCAGCAGTGCCTTTTCACTGATGGTGCAACCATGTTTTATTTCCAATGCATTACAGCGTTCAGAGTATGATTTTACTGGATTGATGCGCAGTTGTGCTCCACGCGGCTCTTTGTTGGCGTAAACCATCGAGTCGAACCTTCCTGGAAGGCTCGGTGAAGGTGCCACGGTCTTATCAAACGCCCCGTGCTCGACGACGGGCGAACGACGCTGATCATCTTTTCAAAGCGGCGAGAGGGGGTCGGATTAGGGATCTGTCGCCTTGGACGTCCTGCCTGCTGCAGAGTTTTTGCTAGGACGAAGTCAGACCCCCCTCCCCTCTCATCATCGGTCAAATACGTAGAGTTGGGGATTAAAGAAAACAATGAGTGTCTGTGCGTTTTGTAATTCCACAATTATTGGGAGAATACCGACACACCGACGGTTAGTTTTAGTAATTCCAGTAAAGTGCACACTGAATACGAACACAAAGTTATTCTTCCCATCGAGCTGAAACTTAATCTGAAGCGGAGCGCAGAACAACAACACACCGTGTGCTGTTTACAAAGGGGTTTGGAGTCATCATTTTAAAAAAGGAAAAAAAAAAAAAAAAAAAGTGACAGTTGAGCCATGTTTAGGAGGGAAAAACTAAGTGTCATTTGCATTAAGGAGGCGCGTGAGCCGATTGGATGGGACTCTGTTCACCGGGTGTGTCTCCAGGTCTGGGAATCAAGGGGGAGAGGTGTTCTCACAGAGGCGTCGGGAGGAGGAGGAGGAGGAGGAAGGGG
>NC_051448.1:14206958-14231502 GCF_001649575.2 Kryptolebias marmoratus | reverse complement strand
GGGGTGCTGGGAGGCTGGGGCAGCGGGTGTTGTGACACCCTACCCCGGCACACGTGGTGGCAGCGAAGCAGGTGAAAGGCTACGCGGCCGTCCGGACGTGCCTGCGTTTAGGATGATGTACGTTGAGCGCTGATCCGACATATTGGGGGGGTCAAACCTGACTGGAGAAAACTAAACGTATGCGATATGTAAGGCAGGCTTTATGGGTTTTTGTTTTTTTTCTCCCAAGTCTCTGAGAGCTGTGTCTGGACTTGTTCAGCAGAGAGTGACTGTTTGCTGTCCGAAACTCACTGACAGAGGAGCAAATCGGCTTACTCAGCCTGTTTGTGTCACCGGCATCGAGAGAGAGAGTGTTGTTATGGTTGACTCAGCTTTACTATGAAGCAAGACACACACACAAACACACACGATAAGAACCATGTAGGGAAATTAGCAAACCTGTCAATGTGGAGGGGAATGGTGTGTCAGTGTAAGACTCTTCAAGCTGAGCTAACTGGCTGTAGGCTCAACAAAAGAAAGTCAATGTCGCTGCAAACGTAGGAAGGAAGTTTCTTCTGCGGCTGGCAGATAAACTAAAGCACAATCACAGTCTTTAATAAAGTTGCGGCTAAATTAAACTAAACATATATAAAAAAAGGGTTCAAAGCAAAAGTCTTCGTCCAGGTTAGGCTAAACGAGGGCCGGTTTTATCAGGTTTACAAAACAATTCTTTCACATAAATACGCAAATGTCACACTGGCGTGAAAGAATGCTACGCTAGCTGATATTTAAACGGCTACACTTTTGCACGGCGCCGTTTAAATAGCTCGTCGCCGTCTTCTCAGCCGAACAACCCGAACGTGGCCTTCGTTCAGCTAGCCTGCGTGAGAAACTGGCCCTCTTCTTCATACTCTGTGCGCTTCGACTGATAAGGAAAAGTGCAAAAGAAAAAACAATATTAGTTGTGTAACATTAAAAAGAAGAGGGGAAAAAAGAAACAAGGAAGTCTTAAAACTAATAAACTTGTGTTAGTTGGTATAACACAACCAGGAAGTCAAATTATTTGTATGGGAAGGTCACTATTTAAAAAGAAGAAGGTTGCAAAATGGTGATAAACATGAACCCATTACCTTATTTTTTTAAATGTTTTTCATGTGTCAGTTTACATTTTAAGGTATATGTGAAGTTCTTTAGTTTTTAGCATTTTGTCCTTTCAACAAAGAATGTTAAATAAACTAAAAAAGCCCAACATGTAATGCGTTTCTGTCTCGCATAGCTGGCTTTTCTCTGCAGCGTGACTGGGAGGACCTGAAAATAAAATTTAACCTTTTGGGGGAAAAACAAACAAACAAACAAAACAAAACAATCTGCCTATTTCGTGCCAGTTTCCTCTTGCTCTCTGCAGGTTAACAAACACCGTTGAGACTGAAGCACAGCACGTTTTAACACCAACGACATCCTTTTGAGAACTCCGCTGTAGCTGTTTCACCGATTTCTCGTCGCCCGTTAACTGATGAGATGTCCCAAAAACGTGTCCGCCCGTTTGGACAGTGTGGACGAGTGTGTCACAAAGCAAGAAGACTGAACTCTGGGGACTTTCCCTAAAACCAGGATAATACGGATAAGCTTTAGTGAGTTTCCAGAGATCAGTCGGGGTGTTCAGAGCTGACAAAATAATGATATCTGGTCATTTTATTATATTTGTATTCGCCCTGCTGTGAGGACCCCTCGTGAATGTGTCCAAACATTACAGAACCCCTATTTTTTGGGGGGGCGATTGCCACTCTCAGTTTGTCGCCGACGGCCACAGAGAGATGGAATTTTGTTCCGCATTTTTAAGCAGTCTCCAGTCGTTCACAACCGCCGGCGTTCGCTCGCAATGCGGGCGCTTGCTCGTCCTGTGACTCAGCGGTGGAGTTCCATCGGCCACGAGGAGGAGAGGCCTGTCATAACCGCAGCGGAGTTGCTCTCAGCGTCGGGGTGATTCACGCTCGGGACCGGCAGATTTCACTCACGAGATCAGATGAAACACGGAACGACGCTCTTCCTTCTTCTGTTCGACTCGTAGAGAAACAAAAGGAAACAGGATCTGCATAATTATTAGCTCGACTTTAAAGTGACATTTGTTTATCTGGGGGGGGGGTGTCTGTTTTAATTTACAGCCTCTGAATGTGCTTGGGGGGAACCACAGTGACGCTGATTGAATCACTGGTCACAGACAGCGTGGCACCACTGTAAGTAAAGACACCGAGGAGCTGTCATCACACAGCTGTGGCCTGTGTGACTCATGCTGTCGAGTAAATAATGAGGAGACGCGTGAGACACAAAAGGAAACCAAATAATTTATCCCCAGCCCGCAAATGTGCCTTTGAGTATGGGAGCTCTGGCCCGCCTTCACCCCCACAAAAAAAAAACCAACACAAAACCGCGTGCTAATACAGAGTCATGACAATGGTTTGACTCTTTTTTTTAATACCTTTTCTGCAGAGGCAAACAGAAAGCAACGGATGTGTGTTTGAAGGCGAGCTCGACCGACCCGTAGAGCAGGCTTCTCGCTCTCACCCGCCGCCGGCTTGTCAGACAAGAAAATTGGGCCTCGCTTACCTCACCTCCAGCAGGTGACACGGCCAGGGTGTGGCCACAAAGGAGCCATTTGTTTCGTTGTGCTTTTTTCATTAAAAAAAAAAAAAAAAAAGATTTGCATTTAAACTGGCTTACCGGACTGAAAAAAAAGGGGGGAGGGAGGTTGAGGGGTGGGGGTTAGATCGAGGAACAATAGGTGAACGCGTTCATGATGTGATCAAGGAGTTTTTTTGTTTGTTTTGGAAGCAGAAGAGAAACTGGTTATGGTCATAAGAGACGAATAAATCCAGTTAAAGGATGACAACAAGAAAAAAGAAAGTGCAGCGCAGAACTTTCCAGTCCAGGAAGGAAGGTAGTTTCTGAACAATTCGGACCACGATATGTCACAAGACATGTTCTTCTTCCTGTTCTTGTTCAGGGTTGGGATGAGGTGGGGGGGGGTCTTCTCACCTAAAACTCACCGGCCAATGAGTGAGAGGCGTGCTACACCCTGACCCGTTCACACACACACACACACACACACACACACACACACACACACACACTCACGCCTACGCTCAATTTGGAGTCACTAATTAACATAACAAGCATGTTTTTTTCTTTTCATTTTTTGTTTTTTGGGGGTTGGGGGAGACTGTGGGATGGAAAGCCACACATTAATAGGGAGAGGACGAGCTAACCCCAACGGCTCAAAGAACTCCAGCGTTGCTGACGCCAAGATCGGACCACACAGTTATCGCAGTCGGGTCTTTTACCACGCTAAAAGACCGCTCAGAGTTAGGGAAGTACATGAGTGGCTCTGCGGTGCCATCAAGGACATAAATCAGACTAATCCAGTGTGTGTTGTTAAGCCATTCCAATAAATAATAAAAAAAAATCTACATATGTAAGAATAAAAGCCTAACAGAGAGGTGAGCATGTATGGGCCTATTCAGGGCACTGGGGGGGCAATGAGGGAAGCTGGGGTCCTGGTTTTAGTTTCAATGACGACTGTTTGAAGACCTCCTTTTTAACGGATCATCTGTGTAAGAACAAGGATCAGGGGCAACTTGTTAAAAGTGTTCACGCCACAGGAAAAACTACACCCCCTCTGGGCTGCTGACGTTAGCCGTGAGGCAGGGAGGGGCCTTTTTATTTCAGGGAGATTCAAATCTAAACTCACGTCACCTTTCGCTTGACTGTTTGAACTGGATAAACTGACACTTTCCTTTCACAAAAACCACATTAACGCTTCTTCCTTCAGCACCTGGCATCCAGGAAGTCATTAGACTAGAATCACAGAACAAAGACATAACAAGATTAAACAAGCTTAAAAAAAAAAAGCAAATTTTTTGTTGTTTACCTTTTTTACCTACAGTATAAATCTTGGAGTAAATGCTATCAAAATATTAGACTTTAGTTAAATATTTTGGAAAACATTACTGCTAGCAGTCACTGCTTGCAGTTTTGACAAACCAGAAGCTTTGAAATATGGCATCAGTTGTTTGGCCTCTTCTTTAGTACTTGAAGCTAATTACCCGTTAGCTCCACTAGCGGGAGCGAACTAATTTGCTGTTAACTTCACAAGAAGGAGCTTATTAATTAGCTGTTAGCTCCACTTGCAGAGCTAACTAATTAGCCGCTAAGGCCACTAACAGGAGCTAACTAATTAGCCGTTAGCTCCACTAGCAGGAGCTAGCTAATTAGCCGTTAGCTCCACTAGCAGAGCTAAACAATTAGCCGCTAGGGCAACTAACAGGAGCTAACTAATTGAGTAATTAGCCATAAGCTCCACCAGTGGGAGCTAACTAATTAGCTGTTAGCTCCACTACCAGGGCTAACTAATTACCTGCTAGGGCGAATAGCAGTAGCTAGCGGAAAGTTAGCAAGACAAAATCTTTCAATGCTAACTTTTATCACCTATACTTCATTAGTTTCATCTGAAAGCATACAGTGTGGTGTACAATATTTTGATTTAAACAGATGACCTTTCTACAGGAATGGTATTTTAGAGGCGATAACTGGTTCAGTTTGTTAGGCTAACTGCTTCTGACTTTTTTGGTTTATTATGCCTTGCCGTGCACACAACTTTTTATGAAAACATTTTTGTTGCTTTAGGTAAGACCATGAAGTCTTTTGCAACAGCTGCACGTACTCAATTATGTTAAAAACACAGACGTCACCTTTCCCCGTTTACACGTCAAGCCTGAAAGATCCTCAACATTTCAACCCTACAAGTAGCTTTTTTTTTCCCCAACAGTTTAGGTAAAATTGCATTTGCGCGGAATATATCTCAAGGAGTATATATTTCATAAGGAGTAAGTTATAAACAGGACAAAGTGTAGCAGTAGAGCTGGAACTCCAGGTGAAAAATGCAAGAAGCGATTCAGAATATTTCTCTAAATGGTGAGCTGTGCTTTTATTTTTAATAGACTCCTGAATTCTTCAAGTGTTAACGTGTGAGGAGGGTTAAACGTGTACAAATGGGTGTGTGTGTGTGCCCTGCAGGTGGTAAAGGGGTAACTCATGGATGGGGGGGAGGAAGCTGCTGCTTTACAAGGCCTAGTCAGAAGAACTGAGGTGTCACTCCAAGGTTTCTCTCTTCTCGCTGTTCCCCGGCTGTTTCACACCTACAGAAGTGCCTACCATCCTATCAGGGGGCCACCCGTCACAGCAGGGCAACGTGAATTTCACACCCTTCCTGCGCTGTTCACCCACGAAGCAGAGAGTTCACGCACACGTATGGGTGTTGTTGCAGGTGGTTGTTTACAACCTAATAAACAAGGCTAAACAACAAAAAAAAAAGGTGCTAAACGTAAATAGAAATACAAAACGCTCAGATTTGCAAATCATTTAAACCGCGTGCAGCAAATGTATTGCTCATTTGGAAATGGATGCCAATTTTAAAGCTAAACTGGGTCAACTTAGAGACCACAGGTTGAGTAATTAATATTTTATTTTTATAATGTTTATATTGTTTGCGGGGCTAGGCTGGGTGGCACCTGACGCCGCCGTCGCCTAATTCCCTTTAGAAGGGAACTGAACCGAACGCCTCCCGATGAGGATCTGCAGCTCACAGGAAGCCAAAAGAGACCGAGATAAGACCTCGGACTTCCATCGCATAGCAAAGACAGCTCGGTTTGAAGCCGACAGAGATAAGGAGGTAGAATTTCTTGTCTCAAGACGGAGAGCGACTCACTGAACATACGATGGACTCACTGACAGAGACATTTTAAGCTATTTTTAAATATTGTTTGTCAATCAGACCCAACAAAAAGCTGAGTTTGGTCTCAATTTTTATTTAAAATCTCTCTTTTTTAAAGTGTTAGGTATAGCGTCGGTCATGCCCATGTATAAACTTGTGTAAAAATTAAGGTTTTCTTTTCAGAATCCTTGTATTGTTTATGGTTTCGGCTCATAGATATATTTTGAACGATTCGTGAGTCCTCTGGGTTCCAATCACCATTTTGTGTTGTCGGTTTTTTTTAAAGTTTATTCCAACATAAGGACAACTGAACCCAGGACACACACGTTCTAGTTCTCCATCCCTACAGGGACCTTGCTAAGTGACATTCTGGTTATGAATTTGTGTGTAAATACAGGTTCTAAAGGCTGTTAGCAATAAAAAAAAGAACATTAAGAGCAATTATTAGCTTTTATTTTACTAGTCTACCAGACACGGTGTGAGAAAATAGGGATTTTTGAGAGTCAAAACTTTTTAGTAACATGTGAATTGCTATTTATATTAAATATTGACATGTTTATTGTGTGCATTTATTATGAAAACAATGTCTATTTTTTCTTGTCCTTTCTATTTTAGATTAAACTTGTTGAATTCCTCAAGTACATTCACACCGAAATTGTTTGTATGTTGATCGTTGTCTTTTGTCCCTCTACAGTTTCAGACTGATTTATGCAGCTCTAAATAAGAATAGTTACAGAAAGAGAAAAATGAGTTATGACAGATAATTTGGACAAGGGGTTTGGGGTTTGTTTGTTGGGGGGGAGAGACCTGAAAGCTGATTGTGGATACAAACTGCCTTCATAATTTGGTCAGAGGTGACCTTAAATACCTCAGCTCAAACAGGTCTGGTTTATCAACAGTAACGCAGCCGACATCTGAGGTAAACATTAGCGACTGCTTCTTCGGAACGAAGGCTTTTGTTTTACAAGGAAGTAAAAAAGGTATTTTAACAAAGCCCCAGCGTTCCATGAGGGAACGAGCGCCGTGCTCCACTTTTCAGACTGAAACGGAAGTCATCTTGAAATGACTTTCTGCTGCTACTGCCACACCAAATTTGAGCTTAACATCTGCATAACCGACTGAGCTGTCGCCATTTTTGTCAGTGAGCTCACTTGGGTTTGTCTCCAGACGTTAAGCAGCTGTAGACACACATCCAGTGATTACTTTGAGACGGCTTCATCAAAATCCATCCACTGGTTCACGAGATGCTGTTCCCTCAGACATATGAGCACACACAAAGAGGAAAAACAACATCACCTCTGTCTTTTTGTAATGCCTCTAAGAATTCATATATAAATCTAACGTTCCCTTTTCGAAGTGTGGTGCTGCCCCCTACTGTTGAAACATCGTAATGATCCATAGTGACGAAAATCACAGGCAGAGAAGTGCAGAGGTGAAGTTTCTCTAAATTCTTTTTATAATAGAAAATATACAATATATTAATAGTTACAAATCTTGGCTCAACCGATCTATTCTAAACACATAAATTAAAAAAAAGTTTTTTTTTTAATCCGATTCCAGTGACATTATTAGTAATGATCAGGACGAATCTTTACAACTAACTTTAAGTAACTATATGAGGAAGTAAAACATTAAAAGTGGAATACTTTTGTTTCTAAAATATGGCAAAAAAGATTACGTTTACACCAGTTAATGTGTGTATTCATAAAGGTGTGATAGGGAAAAGAAAAAAGTTCCAAAATAAATCAAACGTGATGAGAGGGAGAACGGTTTTGCCTTCAAGCGTTACAAAAATGACCTCAAGTATTTCCAGCACGCCGCTCAGGAGCGGAGCTCCGTACGGCCCGAGGCTCACTGGCACCTGGAAACAACCTCCTGGCAGCTTTTGTAAACTTTCACCAAGCAGCTGAGCCTCGGCTTGGAGCTCTGGAAGAAGGAAACCGGTGCATGTTAGCAGCCTTTACGGGAGACAAAATGGGATACGTAAAAACGAACGAATGCACAGGTTTCTGAGCTCGTACTCACCTGGAATAAGGGCACCACACCTGACACCCCATTAGGTTCTGACTGGTCCTTCATCAGCACACACAGGTAGTAGATGATCTGATGCTGATGGAAAAGCATTCAGTATCAAAGCAAATGTTTACACAGATAAAAAAACAGGATATGTTTACACCGGCATGCACGTGTTGCATGCCTTTACGTGCCATGTAAATAGCTTCGTTTATGACGATGTCTCTGATCTTGTCCATCTCGATGAAGGTGGTGACCTCACGGCCCGAGGCATAGGTGGAGGACACCTGGAGGCCCAGGGAGCCGATGACGAGCAGGGACTCATGGTCTACCTTCACGAAGTGGATGTAAAGCATCATGCCAACGAGGGTGACGATGATGGCACTGGAGAGAACCGCCGTGTTCTGCAAAGAAAGGAAGACATTTATATCCAGGTCTCCATGGTTACCATCATGACCTCAAACACATACTACCCAAACAGTGGTTTTTTTTCTATGCAATATTAAGCATGCGATACAGTGCATTGAAAAGACACGAGTCTGACAGTTTTTAATGAATACCTTAAGCACAGTAATAGTGAAACTTACCTGCGTAAAGAAGAACACCGAATAAGCCACGAGCCACACAGAGCAGGTGTAGACCATCACCTTCCCAATGGACACTTTAGGGGAGCTAACAGTGAACTCCCTGCAGAAGCTGGAGTGACTCTGGCAGTCCAGGGTAATTGGTTTTCCGCTAATATCAGTAAAGGCTTCGTCTTCCATTGTGAGAAGGCCGAAATTACAGACAGAGCGGAGAACGTAAAAACGAGCTTCAGTGAGTGAGGAGCTACACAGTTAGCAGCAGGGAGCTAACGTAGGCTAGCTGCTGTAAGTGGAGGTCAGCGGCACCAATTGGAGACGGACGGTAATACAAGCCTAGCGAAGAGGTAAAGAAGATGAGCAGAAGCTATCTTACTGCTGTTTTAGATTATAATTTAAAAAAAAAAAACTTAAATACAACAACATAGCGAATGTGGCAAAGTCAAGTGTAAAGTCAATATTCATATGAGTTGCATTGTTTTTTATCCCGGGCGTCCTGACAATAAACTAGCGCTTCAACAAATGCGGCTGACAAACGCGTTAACCACAGAAACGAGACCCGCTCCAAAGCCATATACGTTTATAATTGAACATTTCCGGTCAGTTTGCAAACGTTTACGGGTTTTATCGCGTGTTTTTGACAAGATTTGTTTCAAATTCAACACTTGTTTCCGTCTGACCACACGGTTTGGCACGCGCCGGTGTGTAAACCAAGCGAACCCTAAAGCAGCTGGTAGGCACAAAGCATTATGGGCCACGGTTATAATTTTAATACATTAGATCAGCCAGAGGAACGTTGGTTAGTGTCGATATGACTGGCAAATAAGACAAAAAGTCTACAATTTTATTGTAACTTCTATTTCTTATGTCACAAGAATATATTTTATTTCATTAATAAACATAGCGTCTTCTTATTTGCTTTATTTCCTCACAAATTAACATTTGACACCGTATGAGCTGATGCTGAATACTGCATAAAGCTCTAATGTTTGAATTCTAGACCTTTTTTAGACCAAAAAAAAAGGTTCTTGGTTGAAATCTTTCAAAATGTTAAATTCATTATAGACAAATATATTCAGACTTGCTTAAGAACTGTGACTTATTTCTGACTCTTGTTTTTGCAACAAAGCCCAAAAGAAAACAAGCTGATTTGACCTTTTATAAAGGCATGTTTTCAGCACTGTGACATAAAAACAGAAGAAACAGATGCACTAAGTTATAACCATGAGATACTGTCGCATATATATCATAGCTACAAGATATGTCAAAATTATAAGCTAATAATAACAATGAGATGGTATTCCGTATTTATTTATCTCATAGTAATGAGATACTATAACATAAGTATGATATAAGTGCTAATTCTAAGATGCAACTCACAAATATTAAACTATTGCATACATATTAGGGAAACTTGGCTCATTCTGGGAATACTTCATTTCCCAGGTTGCATTGTGACGCGTTGACCTTTGACCCCTGGACGAAAACAAGCCGATCAGCTGCAACAACATCCCCCTCCGGGAGCTGCTTCGCTCCGCCGGCGTTAGCTAACTTTTCTTCCCGCCGCTAGCCTCGGTCTGTGGCGGTCGGTGGGATGTCCTCAGACGGGAAACGTGTCCAGTTTTAGAGAGTGTGTCCAGAGGACGACTTTTAGGGACGGAGTCGTCCGTCGTCGGACGGGGTGGCAGCAGCGGACGTCAGTACTGGGTCAGTGGACCAAAATCAGTGTTGTTTGCTCAGCTCGAACCGGGCTCTTTGTGCGATAGCTTGTTAGCTAATGGCTGTTATTTTTCGGGACAGCGTAGGAAAGCTAGAACTACATTCCCGGTGTTACACCAAATACTGAGTTAAAACGCTTAAAAAAACGAAGAGATGCTAATGTTACCCTACAAGCTTTTATGCAAATACATAAAACGTAAACAAAAAAAACAAAAAAAAAACCTCTGGCAGCTGTGCTGTAACTGTCACTGTCACTTTTAGATGGGACTTATTAAACTGTAGTGAGAAGTCATAAAAAGTTATTTATTTTATGTTTTTGTTGAGAACTTGAGCTGTACATGACACCTCCTCATTGATATTGACCTAAAAGTGCAACAACCTTATTTACGGGGTTCCATTAGTGCCAAAAATATGTTTATGTGTCTGTAAGGTGTGTATGTAGCGTGCTGTGTATACGTAAGGTGTGTATGTATTGTAACATGCTTATATGCTGCATCATGTCTATGTGCTGCACCTAATGTTGTATGCTGACCAACAAATGAAGACTCATGCTCTATCACCTACATACACACCCTATAGACACGCAAATATATTTTTGTCACTAACAGAACGCCATAGTTTACCTTCTCCTCTGCTTTGCTTTTGCACGTCCAGTCAGTCGGTCCCCGTCCGGCATCAGAGCTGACCGTCTGACCCTCCAGGTTCAGCATGAGTGGCCAGAGTCCGGCCGTGGACAAAGGGATGAACACGGTCCTGGTCTGTCAGGAGAGCTACGCCTGCGGAGGCACCGACGAGGCGGCGTTCGAGTGCGACGAGTGCGGCAGCCTGCAGTGCGCCCGCTGCGAGCTGGAGCTCCATCGCCAGGAGCGCATGCGGAATCACGACCGGGTGTGGATCGCGCCGGGCCACGTCCCCTTCTGCGACGCCTGCAAGGGGGACGGCGGCTGCGCCGTCAGGCTCCGCGCGGCGGTGCGCTGCCAGGGCTGCAAGGTCAACCTCTGCCTGGACTGCCAGAAGCGCACCCACGGCGGCGGCATCAACAAGCGGAAGCACCCCCTGACGGCGTACCCCCCCGCCGGGGCCGCTCAGGAGGGCACTGCCGAGGACACGGAGGTGCAGGCCCTCCGGGCGAAGCTGGAGAAGGTGTGCAGCTTCCTGTTGGTCGACGAGAGGGAGGAGATGCGGGTAGGTACCTTTACAGAAACAAAAAAAACCAAATGGAGCTTCTGTTTAAAGACTGAGCGGATGTTGTGGACTTTCAGGTGAAAGACGAAGACGAGTTTGTCCTCCGGCTGGCCTGCAGTCCTGACGAGCTCCTCAAGGTGGTCTCCATCTTCGGAAACACCGGAGAAGGCAAATCCCACACCCTGAACCACACCTTCTTTCTCGGACGAGAAGTGTTCAAGACCTCCCCCACCCAGGAGTCCTGCACGGTGGGGGTGTGGGCGGCGTTGGACCCCCTGCACCGGGTCGTGGTCATCGACACCGAGGGGCTGCTCGGCGCTGGTACGGCACGAATAACTGATTTTTACTCAACGTTACGACGAGCTAACCCCCGCTCGGCTGACGTTCCTTCTCTCTCCTCGTTTGTATTTGTCCGTGTTGCTCGTCAGGAGCCAATCAGGGTCAGCGAACGCGGCTCCTCCTCAAGGTCCTGGCCATCTCGGACGTGGTTATCTATCGGACGCACGCCGACCGCCTCCACGACGACCTCTTCAAGTTCCTTGGCGACGCGTCGGACGCCTACCTGAAGCACTTCACGAGGGAGCTGAAAGCGACGACAACGCGCTGCGGCCTGGACGTCCCTTTGTCCACGCTGGGCCCCGCGGTCATAATCTTCCACGAGACCGTCCACACCAAGCTGCTAGGATCAGGTGGCAGCCCCGTTTGTGCCTTCGGACCGCGTTCAGATTTATTTGGCGACGGCGGAGCAGAATCAGATATTCTCTCTACGAGTTCCTTATATCTGTCTCTGTGTGCTCTCCGAATTCAGACAAGCCATCGGAATCGTCCGAGCGTCTGCTCCAGGAGCGTTTCCGGAAGCTGGGCCTGTTCCCGGAAGCTTTCAGCTCTGTTCAGTACCGCGGGACTCGGACCTACAACCCTCCCACAGACTTCAGCGGCTTGCTGCGCAGCCTGGAGCACCAGCTGGATAACAACACCACCCGATCCCCGCGCTCCGCCGGCGTCATCTTCAAGGCCCTGCAGGTGAATTCCTTTCCACGCGCCTACAACGTACCGTGAGTAATTATTTTGTCTGACCCACCGTAAAGCTGCAACGAGGTAACCCGAATCCCTCTGAATCCTTCTCGGTTCAGGCCCTGAGCGAGCGCTTCAACGGCGAGATTCCAGATGAGCACATGACCAGTAACTCCTTCTTCCCAGACGAGTACTTCACCTGCTCCAGCATCTGCCTCAGCTGTGGGTGCGTGTCTCATTGCTCACTGCGGCTAATCGGCAACGGCGTTCACGTCCGTTTCCTGTGAGAACGACTTCAGGCCTTTTACCTGCTGTAGTGGTGATGACAGAACAGAACAGCCCACGCTGCTCCATTAAAGCTGAACTGAAATCAAATCTAAAAAAAAAACATCAACATTTCATGAATGTTATTTAGTCAGACACATCCACACAACACTGCAGGGAGCTGTTTTCCTGACATAAAAGTTAAATAAGCTGTTTTTAGCGTTTAAGTCAATAATTTCCGAAGTGGGTGATTTGTGGGGCGGAGTTCATGACGCGTTCTGTGCCACGGGCGGCCAAGAACGCTGCTACTGTCCGGTTGTTTACTTGTGGAAATGAGGAAAAAGCCTTTTTTTTTTAAACGCGAAGAAATGCCGGAAGACTTTGCGGGAGTAATGGATATACAACCATGCCGGTATGAACCTGAACCGACGTCTGGATCTCCGGAATCAGATGAAAGCTCTTCAGGTTTGGACTCTGATAATCACCAGGACCGTCATGGCCGACAAAACAACGCGCACAACGACCGAGTTGGGAAACGATGAGAACCGATTACCCCCAGATTGTTGTCATGACATCAGTACACAACACTGCAAATCAACAGAAAGACGGCAGGAGAGAGCTAACGTTGCTAACTCGAAGCTAACCAGACGCTAACCAGACGCTAACTCGTAAACAACATGACCGTGCTTCAGAGTAGTGTTTATGAACTCTCACACCAGAGTAAACTAATCAACAGCAGGTTCAGGCTATGACATTTGTTTAATTTAATTTTATATATATATATATATAAAATAATGCTAAATAAAATAATAAAATAATATATATAATAAAATTATATATATATATATATATATATATATATATATATAATTTATTTCACAATAATCATATTTTATGCTTTTCAGTCCGTTTAAAAGCATTTTAACCATCTCCGACGTCCCCTCCTCGCAGGTCGGGCTGCAAAAGAAGCATGAATCACCTGAAAGAAGAGCTCGACCACGAGGCCAAGCATCGCTGCCGCTACTCAGCTCAGTACGACAACCGCATCTACACGTGCAAGGCAAGTAAAAGGCGGCAAACGCGACGAGGCCCGCCCTTCTCTCTGCGAGGTCCTGAGTGTCTGTGCTGAACTCCGCAGGCGTGCTACGAGGGAGGGAAGGAAGTCGTGGTGGTGCCCAAAACGACGGCGTCCTCCGACTCGCCCTGGTTCGGTTTGGCCATCTACGCCTGGTCGGGGTGAGATGATTTGCTGAAAGAAATACCGGCTCACATTCCAACGTGCATGCCTGTTATTAAATTATAAATGTCCCTTTTGATGCTGAAGCCTGAGATTTTGTCGTTTCCCAGATACGTGATCGAGTGTCCCAACTGCGGCGTGATCTACAGGAGCAGGCAGTATTGGTACGGGAACCAGGACCCAGTGGAGACCGTGGTCAGGACCGAGATCCAGCACATCTGGCCTGGGGTAAAACCCGAAGCGGAAAGACTAAAAACGAAATTTTCTCGAAACAAATCGGCAAAAATAACGATCCAAAGCGAAGAGTTTCGGCTGTGTGGTTTTCCCACCGTTTGCTCCTGTGGTTCTGTTTTCAGTCCGATGGGTTTCTGAAAGACAACAACAACGCCGCGCAGAGGTTGCTGGACGGCGTCAAGTACATTTCGCAGTCCGTGTCGGAGCTCAGCGTCAAACCTGCCAAGGCGGTCACCTCCTGGCTCACTGACCAGATCGCCCCCGCCTACTGGAAGCCCAACTCCCTCATTCTGGTGAGGAAACTCCCGAAGAGCGCGGCTGACCTTGCAGTGGAGAGATGACTCGGCAGCTGCTTCTAAAACCCCCCTCCCTTCTCCTGTGTTTATTTATTTATCTTTTATTTTTGTCGTCTGTCGCAGACATGCCATAAATGCGGCGAGGACTTCCAGCCCAACGACACCAAGCACCACTGCCGGGCCTGCGGGGAGGGCTTCTGTGACGCCTGCTCCTCCAAAACCCGTCCAGTCCCAGAGAGGGGCTGGGGCCTGGCACCCGTCAGAGTCTGTGACGCGTGCTTCCACAACAGGGGAATCCCAACAGGTAGACAAATAAGTCCTTGGACGGAAACGAAACGCCGACTAACCACAGAGCATCAGGAGACTCTAGAACCGGGGGGGCAAACTCAAAACAAGGGGGCCAAAATATATGACTTGGTCCCAGCCAAGGGCCAATCTTGATCTATATTCATTGAAAAAACGACATAAATTAGCATTAGTTTTAGATGTAATATGTCAAATCATTCATATAGAAACATCAAATACCTTTCCCCGTTACATACTGTATAAAATTCAGAATAAATATACTTTAATGCACAAAGAAAAAATAGATTTGAAGTTGAAGTTTCCCTTTCCCAGCGCTACCTGAACGCACCGTTATCACCAAGAGTTTGAACGGCCCAGTTTGATGTTCTGTTGCTTTTTCCACGTCAAAATAAAGGTTACTGAGGACGCATAGCTAAATATTTTTGGCCTTTAAGCAAAATGAGAAACAACAGAGGCTCGACCTGTCCCAAACTGGACGGCCAGATCTGATTAAAATTTAAATGTTTATCTTGAGGGACCAGAGAAAATGATAACAAGGACCGGATCTGGCCTGCGGGCCTTAAATTTGACACGTGTGCTCTAGTCTTTGTGTCGGGTTTGACGCGCTCCACTTTCAGAGTTACTGGATGCCGCCTTGGAGGAAGAGGGAGGCACCCTGATCGCCAGGAAGGTTGGCGAGGCGGTTCAGAACACCTTCGGCGCCGTCGTCGGTGCCATTGACATCCCGTTCGGTGAGCATGACGCGTGCCAACGTAATCAGCACAACGTAAACAACCAAAAAATAAAAATAAATAAATAAAAACTGTGTTCGCAGGCCTGGTAAAGGACGCGGCTCGCCCCGCCTACTGGGTCCCGGATCAGGACATCCGCTCCTGCTGCGAGTGCCAGAAGGAGTTCGCGCCACGCCTCTCCATCCACCACTGTCGCGCCTGCGGCCAGGGCGTGTGTGGCGACTGCTCTCAGGAACGCCGTCCCGTGCCGTCCCGCGGCTGGGACCACCCGGTGCGGGTCTGCGACGGCTGCAGCCAGAAACCCGGGGAGCTCTAGCAGGACGGGATGCGAACGGGAACGGCTCCGGGAACATTTAAAAAATCCAGCTGCCATTTTGGATGCCAGAAAGTCCGTTTTAACTCTGTAATGCTGGCCTCCTGACGTTTTTAGTCCTTTGATCGGGTTGGATACGCCTGAAATGGACGCCGTCCCAAGTGAAACTTGACTTTCAAAGCAACAAAACAAAACAAAGTTGTCCTTGCTCACCGTAGGGTTCATGTGACTTCCCACACGCCTCCTCTGTAACTCCTTAAACTGCTAACTTTCAGCATGACGCCTCTTCGCGGCGTCCGGGGCCGTTCGTTTGGACCGTTTGAGAGGAATTAACGGTTTCTGTTGGACGGCTGGACTGGCAAACATGGGAGAACTTCTTCCAGTTAGTCAGATTTCATTTTCACCTTTTTGTTAAAACCCCGCGGCTGTAGATCTCCTCAGCTTCCTGTCTGCTGATGTCAGCGCTCTCTGCGTCAGAATAGTAATTCAGCAGTCGCTATCTGAACCGTCCCTCGGTCTTATGTAGTTTTGGACTCAAACAGACTTATCCATGATGAATTTATGATAAATGTAAGGGGGAAACATTTACTCTAAAAGGGAGACTTGTGAATTGCCTTTTTGTTTTTTAATCGTGGAAATTTTTGGCAACAGCAGCAGAGTTAAACTCAACAGGGACTGTTTTTTTAAACGGAGTGACTGGATCACGGGAGCGTCAAGGTAAAAGAGCGGGCGTCACATTCGAGGCTGGCCCCTCGAAACAGGAAGTCGAAGAACGAGCCGAAACGAGACGAGGAGCGTCCCGTCGCTGATCCAGATCACGTGTTCGTGTGTTTTCAATCCGTGTGTATTAAACTGCAGAAACGCCCCCCCCCGAAGGTGTGTGTGATTTCAGAACAACCGCTACACAAACCTGGTGGCCATGTTTAGTTTTTTTTTTAAATATTTATTATTAGTTCTTGGATTAAACAGTTGGAAAAATGTGTTTTATTTTACAAGCTTTTTTTTTTTTGAAAACTGGCCGAAGCCACGTCGTGACTTTGATCAGAAACCTTCCGCTGTCGAGTCGTCTGTAAGTACACTTCCAGAAGGACGCGGCGCCTCCTCCGCAGTTTTGGCACAAACACAACTTTAAAAACAAAAACAACAACATTCCCCTGAGATGTAAAACGTTGCAGAAGTCGTCTTTCCCGTCCGCAGCCGAACCTACAATCACCCAAATGATCACTTAACGAATCCTCGAAAATTTAAGTGTTTCAAAGCTTTTTTTTGTTTGTTTTTCCCTCATTTTCTCAGTCAGACACACAGATGACAGGAAGTAAAGGACAACAAAACTCTTTGCTGCCGCAAACTACAAACTGATAACCCACCTGGATGTTCACCCCATTTTCTTTTTGTTCTTCTTGAACGAATATAAACCGCTTTAGTCAGTAAAACTAAGAAAGATTTCAGCTGATAAACCACAGTAATCTGTAAAGGTGTGTAGTAGATATTGGCCTGCTTAAAATGATTTTGCAGCTCATTTCATTTCTCTGTATTAAAAGGCTGAACGGAACCAAAACAAACAAAAAAACCCCCACATTTTTGCTGCTATTTTCTCATTTCCAGTTCTTTGTGCCTCTTATAGGCAGCTGGAAACCTAAAATTTGTGGCAGCCAAATAAAAAAAAAAAAAATAGAGCTCAATAAAATAAACAGATTTGATCCATAATTATCTAAACAGCTTTGGGAGATTCCCAGTTTACGCAGTTTGAACAAAAGAAAACGAGCGTGGCTCCATGTTTAATCGTTACCTGATGATTTGAGACTATCGCCACTAACTTACTGAGTTAAAACGTTTTCACTTATACCCGCAGTGAGCTGCAATCTTTAGCGATCCGGCTTCAAACTGAGAGACTTTTCCACGCTTCTTTTACCCCACGATGTTTTCCACGGAGGTCAACGAAAAGCGTTTCGTAAAAAAGTACAGAAGACTTTTTGTTTGTTTGTTTTTGGACAATCTGACTGCTGCTCTAAAGTTAGCAGCTTCTTGTAAAGCTTCAAATAAAGCCGTCCGGTTAAAACACTTGGACTAAACTAATGGAACAACAAGCGGTCACCCCTCCGTCGGCTCGCCTCCCTCCTGGTAGTCGGTGTTGTACGGGAAGTAGTACAGGTCGTGTTTGACGGCCATGAGCAGCCCGGGCAGCCCCCCGCAGCCGCCCAGGTTGGAGGAGAAGACCACGCTGGGGATGGTGTCGTTCGCAGCCGGGTGGGGTGACGGGATGGTCCTGAGCAGGTGGCCGTCCTTCAGGCTCCAGATCCGGGTGTAGCAGTCCTGACCCACTGTGGAATGGACAAGTTGTTTGGTTAGACGCCCGGCGCTGAGGAGGTCCCCCCCCTCGACCCGCTGCTAACCTGCTAACAGAAGCCCCTCGCGCTCGTTGACGTGTGTAGGGAGGTAGGCGTGCTCGTTGTGGTGCCCTCTGTACTCCTGCACCGGCTTCGTTACGCGCACGTCCCACAGCTTGATCTGCAAGGGAACTCGGCGTTGGGTTAACAATTCGGTTTCGTTAAAACAAAAACAAACTGCTGACTTGGATCGGCGGCGACCCTGACCTGGCCCAGCATGTCGGCAGCCAGCAGGTAGTTCTCATCCTGCAGGACTCGCACGGACGTGATGGCCGACTCGTGGTGGAAGCGCTTGGCCTTCCAGCCGTGGTCCCGGCGGCAGCGCTGCCGCAGGTCCATGCTGAAGATCTCCCCTGACCTGCAACCGTTAAACAGGACAGGGACCTGGGGACGTGAAGGCGCAGCGGCGACTTAGCGCAGCTCCGGGGGGGAAACGCAAGGCGTCTGATAATGAAGAAGGGAGGGGATGACTCACCCTGAGGGCGAAATGCTGAGCCAGGACATCGGTGCTGACGCCGTACGTCTGCGTCCGTCCCGTCTCGGCGTCTTTCACAATGACTCTACGGGACAGGCCTGCAGAGAAAAAGGCAGAGATGCGGTTACATGTCGGGTCCAAACGTCAGCGGCCGCCTCCTGCATCTGGTGTTCCTGCAGGACGGAGGACGACGACCGTGTGACTCACCTGTGCTGAAAGTCTTATCGAACTGTGGGTTGAGGCACCAAGCGCAGGACCAGGCCGTGGATATTTTAAAGCTGCACAGCATGCCGGGCTGATCTGAGGAAAAGGAAGCCAGAAGCGGGTCAGGGCGCACGGTCTGTCAAGAGGATCGAATGACACCCGAGCGGGCGAGCGTGGCAAACCTTGATTGGAGTTGCTGAAGAGCGAAGCGGGGAGTAAACTAACGCAGCCGGGGGTGTCGGCCGCTCCCACCAGACACAACCTGAGGATCCGTACGGTGAAGGGAGAAAAACCACACAAAGCGTGCTCACCGGACACAGAGATGGCATTTGAAAGTTTAAATCGTACTGCTCAGCCAGGACATACACGGCACGATAATCTAAATGAAGAATTCTGAGTTTTGAATCGAGTGAGGGCTTTTAAATGAAGGATACAAAACGTGAGAGTCGGGGTAGTTGACTGAGGCCCAGCAGATAGAATTCACCTGAAACGCATTTAACCAGAGCCCAAATGTTAGGAAACATAAACAGAATGCTCCAAAATAAGAAGATGAGGTGTTCGTTTACACATATAATCACTGACAAGACATTTAACTGAACTAAAATGGCTCTGTGGCAGTGCTCCGGACAGGAAACGCCGAGGAGATGGTTTCATATCGGAGCTCTGGTGAACCGGTCCCACCTTGCGGTTGGTGAAGTAGAGGTTGTCGCACATTTCCACCGACAGGGAGCCGCGGCTGCTGCTGCTGAAGTTCATGATGCCGTACTGGCAGCCGCCGTGAGAGATGTCGTTGACCGTGAACACTCGCTCGCACGCCGAGTCCCCCTGCGAACGAGGTCTGGGGTTAGCGGCTCGGGATCAGACTCGGCAGGAGGGAGGCGCCTGTTCGACGTGTTCGTGTGTGCGCTCTCTCACCACTATGAGCCGGAAGTTGTCGGCGTTCGGGTTGCTGTTGTCCGTGCTCTGGACCTCCAGTTTGTGGCGCCGCATGCCGCTGACCTTCACCTCGTGGACGAGCCTGGAAACCAGAGGAAAGGGTTTTTTGGGGGGGGAAGTCGAAGAGAAGTCGCCTGGTTTGGTTTGAATATTTTGAGCATGTTACTGCTTTTCTCTCGTTCCCTTTCGGCAGCTCTTTATGCAGCATTAGTAGTAGCTTATGACGCTTCAGACACATTTCACTTTACACACACACACACGTGATCCACTACCTGCAATAGGAGTTCTCGGGTAACAGCCCAAGATGTCTTCTCTGCAGCAGCAGCGAAGTGTTCAGCCCCGCTCTCGGCGCTCTCTGGGAAAGAAGAAGAGACGCAAACATGTCAAAAAACGCGGAATCCAACCGCGGAATCGGCCCTGGCACGGGCGGGTGGAAGGAGAACAGACGCACCTTCCTCGACTTGTCGTCCTCTGCGAGCATCTCGTGCCGCCGTTTCTCCCGCTCCTTCTCTTGCAGCTGCTCCCTGGTCAGCGGGTTGCAGTTGTTGTGTCCGGGCAGCAGGCGGAAGTAGCGGTTCTTCTCCGGGTCGAAGTAGAAACCAGGCAACTCTGACGGAAATGCAAGTTTTTAATTTTTTTTAAATTTTTTAATAGTCGGATGCCTTTTGGTGGGGATTTGTAGTTTTATTCACAATTAGTCGGAAGTAAAATGTCCTAAGAGTGGAGTCATTGTTTAATTGGCTATTCAAAGCAGATATCCACTAATCAATTCATCTAGGTTAAAATGAACATCTCCTCAACTCAGAATATCACGAGAATTATCTAAAATGTTGATTAGGGATAGGAAGGCAGCCCTTCTAAACCTCTGAAATGTTCTTTTTGACATAGAGGAACTGAACTATGAGTCTCTAAAATACCTATTCAACCTGTGGTTCCCAAACTTTACAGCCTCTGACCCACAACAGAACAGCAGCAGAGCCTCGCCCGACCCCAACCATCGCCGTCTAACGTGTACAAACGATGCCAATAAGTCAAACAAACGTGGATATATTTACACAACAAACAGCTTCATTAAATGTTCCAATCCTTTCACCTATTTATGACTTCTGCTCTCACGTTTCACAATAATTATCAAAACATATGCAAATAGCAGTCAATTCTAACTAGTATTTAATTTCCCAGTCTTAACTTTCAGAACTATTAGTCTAAGTCAAAATGACCTCTTCAACTTTTTAAGCATCTTGCATTTAGTTATCTGCTGTGGAAGTTTTAAAATATTTTTACAAGCAGGACTGTTGTTTAGGATACCTTTATTTTCAGTTCTGACTAATAATTAAGAGCAGTTAACCAGGAGGAACACTATTATCAAGATCTCTAAAAAAGTAGTTAGAGATATGAGCATGGTTTGATTATATACTACAACTGCCTGCCATACAGGTGTCCACAAACCTGGGGCTGCACTGCTGGATTTAGAGGAAGAGGAGGAAGACTGGTTATCACAGCTCTCAGAAGGCCTGTTTGATGGTCCAGCTTCAGTATGTTCATGCCTGTGAACACATGAATAATAAAAAAAACTCTCAGGACACAAACTGTTCTAAACACTGTGAGGTTTTTAATGTCGGCGCTTCACATCAACATGACTTACCACTGTTCGTGGCCTTGAAATGTCTGACGGTTGTTTCTGTGCCACCCACGGCGACGACCTTGTTTCCATTTCCACTTCTTCATCCCTTTTTTTGTCTTTTTTCCCCCCCTCGGTTTTGTCACATCGCGGTCATCTGTCGTTTCGCTTCCGTCCAGAGGCGAGGTGCGGCGTGTTTACCTGTTAGCTAAGGTAGCAACGTGCTAGCTTCAGAGTTCTCGAAACGCGCTAATTGTCGGTGCTGGGCTTTTAAAAACGTGCCGAATAACGACTGTTTTAAAAGACCGACAAACACGACTAAGGATGGACAAACTTGTCACTTTTAATAAACTAGTTCCGACGAGTACAATTGTCAAATCTGTCGAGCTAACTGGGTCACAATAATGTGGCGTTTGAGGTGCCTCGGAAATGGGAAAAAAACAGCTTTAATCACTACTTTCGAGCCTCCCATCTTCGACATGTTTGACATGAAAAAGAAAAGAAAAAAAGAAGCAGCTGCTCAGAGGTTGCTTTATTGCGTTTACAAAAACTAGTCAACAATAATGTAGACCGCTTAAGAGGCACGTGAGTTAAAAAAAACGCAAATAAACGGTTTTATTGCAACATTTGTACCGAAATAATAAAAACAATAGCTCTAGAGTTTAAAAAAAACTTTCCATAAGTGAGCAGTAACAAAATCAAACCATTTTGGGTTCATTTTTAATATGTATGTGTTCTTTCGTTTTCCTATCAGAAATACAGTTTTAGAGTTTCTAGATGTAAGCAAATGCAACGTTCGATCCTCTCCCGCCTTTTCAGGTGTTTCATTGGCTCATTTCTAACAACAAATATATGACGTTTCAGGCTTTCATTGGCTGTTTTCATATTACTCTATTGTTGCATTTGCAGTCAATTGGCAAGTCTGGATGTTTGAGCTTTATTCAAGAGAAACCTAAGTAAAATCCGTAACAAGTCCGATTTCAATGATGGCAATTCGGATTTGTCAAGCTCGACGTCCTAATTTATTAGTAAAAATACATACTAAGTGTAAAACTTTTAAAAAGACAAGACAAACCGTTTATTAACCTCTTTATTTATTTATGTTAAAATGTAATGCACAAGAAAGTCAACGAGCGTTTATTGCTAATAGTATGGCAGCACAGCAAACTATGATGCTAGTGTTGTCCTTCTACTAAAGAAAATGCGCATTTTGGCTGAAATTTATGGGCTTTCTGGTTTAGTGTTTATATTTCCGAGTGACGCTGAACGCCGCATGTGTAACCAGTAAGAAATTATGTTGATCATAAAAACCCAAAACATAGAATCTATTATAAACATTATAGGTCAAGAGCTCGGTGCATTTTGCGTATTAGGTATTAGTAATAAAGCAGAATTGTCCAACACAGCTGCAAAAGCACTAAAACAATGAAATGAAACAAATGGCACTCTTCATTAATCACATCCTTTCCAGCTGGTGGCTTTTATATAAATAAATCTACAGAGTTTAGCGGGATGTTTCCAGAGGAGGGTCTGTTGACATAATTCACTGAAGCCACGCCTTAATGTCTTTATGCCGGTGTTGTATTGGTAGGAAGCACAGCGGACAGGGCAGCATTGGTTGTTTTTTTATTTTTTTTTAGAAGGGTCCCAAACTGCACACAGATTTAGAATATTGCGTTACATTCTTGCAGAAAGATGGCGACTGTCATTCATAATCCATTAAAATCGTAAGTGTGATTTTATTTTTCTTTCTTCTTCTTCTTCCCCCTTCTTTCTCTCTTTGGGGCAAAAATGACCGCGTCGCTCGCTTGCACATATATGTTTTGAAATTATTATTATTATCGTTCCTTCTGCAGCAGGGATCAGACATGTATCTCGCTGCTGATCAGGTATCGCAGCCTCAGAGACGCGTGCACGGCGTGTAAAAAAAAAAAAAGAAAATATAAAAAAATTAAACCCATCCTAACTCTCCGGGCTTCGCTTTGGACAGAAAGTTGCTCGCGGTTGTTCTCACAGAAGCGATCGGTAAAAGTTTACATGTCCTTGTCAGCGCAGTTTGCGTGGAAATCCTCGCGCAGAGACTCCCGCAAAAGCTGCTCACTTATCTCGAACGCGTGCACGCGCCACGCACGGCACACTGGAGCAGGATGCAGGATGCGTTCAGGGGAAAACCTGATGAGAAAATAACAATCGTTTGATGAGAGGAGAGGAAACACCTCAGAGTAGAAATCTGTGGAGAAATCCAACAAATACCTCAGCGGCTTTTTCCTGCTTGTTGAACCTGATCATGTTGGATGAGCACATATAGACATTTAGCATACGTATGGACACTTAGTTCACATATGGACTTTTAGCTCATATATGGACATTTAGTACATATATGGACATTTAGCTCATATATGGACACTTGGCTCATGTATGGACATTTATGGACAAATAATTTCCACATAGAAACCTGAGATCTGTTAATTTCCTTTAAAACATTGATCTCTGAAATCTGCTTCAATATAATGGCTTTTTCTCTCTTATGCTACTTTTAGCTTCTATTTTAGCTTTTAGCTACCCTTTTGCTACTTATTTTAGGTTTTAGACAGTTGTTTGCTATTCATAGCTTATAGTTTGCCTTTTGCTACTTTTAGCTATCCTTTTGCTATATCTAGCTTTTAGCTTGTAGATTTTAGCTGCTTATCTGCTACTCTAAGCTAGCCTTTTGCTGCGTTTAGCTTTGATGCCAGCCATTTGTAACTTTTAGTTCGCATTTTGCTTTTGCTTTTGTTTTTAGCTTTTAGCTAGTGTTTTGTTCCTTTTAACTTCAAGCTATAACTCTGTTTCTTTTAGCTTCAACAACTCAGTTTCTTTTTCTTCAGCAAATTTCACCAAAGTCATTAAGGCCTCAGCGTTCACGCTACAGTTTCACCAAAAGAAAAACAAAAAAAGAATTTTTCTCTCGTTTCCATCTCTGACTGGCGTATAAATTAAAATGTTTACTTCCTTGTTTCCAGTCATCAAGATGCGTTTAAAGGCACTCGTTGCAAACTATAAACTCAAACATAAAACAGGTTATTGTGAACTTTGTCAAACGTCGCAGTTTGAAAGACTTTCCTCCAGTGGTTCTCCAGATAGACTGGATGCAACTCTGAAATGCGGGTCCACGCTCAGTGTAAACAAAGCCACTGAAAACCAAGTGGAAGCTTGAGTCGTGTGACTGACCTACATTCGACTGGCCTCAGTCTCTTATATTTGATACGTTTTCAGAAAAACTACCTATTTTTGGGTGCACTT
>NC_051448.1:14121783-14206764 GCF_001649575.2 Kryptolebias marmoratus | reverse complement strand
GGGGGATTAAGAAGGGAAGGGGTGGAGGGGCAGTCCCATCTGCCCATCACACACATATCAGACCCTAATTTCATTTCTGCAAAAGGGGGGGATAGAGATAAATGTTGTGAATATCAGAGACAGGATTTTATTGCATAATCCAAACTGTGTGTAAGATGATTCTGTAACACATGAGGAGTCTCTGAAAGGGATGGTGTGTGATGAGTTCTAACCATCAGCACCGCCACGTCGTGTTTGGCCCTTCATATTTCTTTGGCTGATTTAAAAAGAAGAAGAAAGAGGAGGAGGAAAGAAAAAAAAATCACGTTAAAACAAAGACTCCTTTGTGCCTGAAAGCTGGGAGGCAGAGTGGGGATGGGACTTAATGAGGAGCTGACATGAGGAGTATTTAAATAAGCTCTGTGATTCCACGTCCTCCCCTCCCGGTCGGGGTTCCTGGTGGAGCACCAGGAGCTCGGACGGGTCGTTCGGGTCCAGGACGAGGACTGGAGGGCCGAGATGTCGAAGGAAGGGGTGCAGGTGGTGGGGGTGTTCATGTTTTTGGGGTTGCGTACGCACGTGTAAGCCCTGCGCCCTTCCCCCTCGGTTTGTGGAAGCGAGAGTGAGTGATGGAGGTGTGTGTGTGTGTGTCATATCGCAGTCTGAGCACAGAGGCGAACCACGGCCTTTGTCTGGCCCAGCTCGGGGAATGGCTTCCAGGCAGCAGGAATTAAATGGCCAGAAACGTTTTTATTGGCAGTTCCATGTGGTGATAAATGATGTTTTTTTTGTTCTGCACATGGAAGCAGATTTATTTTATTGTTTCCCCCGAACCTCTTGCTGATGTATATGAAGTGTGTAGGGCTGATACATTAAGGGTGCCGGCATGCGTAAGCACTGAAAGACTCTTCTTACTATTCCTTAAAAAACAAAATTGTCCTGCCTCTCTGTGTGCCGTGACCTTTGGTAGCGGTAAGTTGCAGAATGTTAACAAAACTTGCAAAAGAAATGAAAAAACAAAGATGAAATGTGGGCGAAACACATATAGGAAGACCCAGCCCTCTGTGGAGCTCCACAGCTCGCCTGTACCTCACAGTAAAAGCATCTTTCAAAGTTTGAACAGGCCGCAGAAAGTTGGACGTTACGTGACTGAACCGACGTTTTGATTGCTTTGACGGTTTTCACACAATCACAGTTTAAGTTTGATGATTTTTTTGTAGATTTTACTACAAAATGTCTAAAAACTTAAAAACCTTTGCAAACAAACTCTTCTTACTTACTCTCGTTTTTTTTAAAAATACATACAAATTATACATCATCCAGTGTGTCTTTCACTCGTATAAGACTTGTGATTTTGTGATTCAAATCCTCTCAGAGTACACAGGGTGTACACACAGGCTTCCACAGACTTCACTTATATTTCAGCTCAAATTATTAACTTCAAAACTCGGAAGTAGCGAGTCTTTTTAACTTGTCACATCTCCTAAACAAAACACCGTAGAAACATAAAAATTCACAAGTGTGACCATCAGAGTGTTGTGCCGCTCACGCTTCAAGAATTCGTACGATCTGAATCATAGTTTTTGCACAGCGACTGTTTGTTTGAGGCTTACTTTTCGGTCCGTTTTTGTCTGCCTGCCTTGCGAGTGACAGCCAGGTGCATGTGTGGTTACCACGGTGACCGGAATGAGCCACTGGCAGCGGCTTTAACATTTCTTTGGCTCTTTTTGCACACCCTGCACATAGAAATGCAGGCTTTTTGTCTTCGTTTAGGTTATTACAAAATCATTGAATTTTTCCTAATTTAAAAAAATATCCTTCTCATATTATTGGCAACGATGTGTTTGTTTGTTTGTTTGGTTTTTCTCACTGAACCTCCAGCTTCAAGATCGCCCAGCAAGACCTCCTGATTCTTGCTACCCCCAACCCCTATTTTGCTTGACCCCCTCTGTCCCTGCCGCACGTCTTTGCCCTACATCCCTCCTTGTTGTTGTGTCTGTTGGCGCAGAGGCGAGCGCGGGAGAGCGCGCCCGTGCGTGCGCACATCCTGTGTGTTTTTGAGGAGAAGTGAGTGCGACAGGGCTTTGAAAGGGAACACGTGTGCCCCGGGACATGTCAGACCCCCATCTACTCCCCCACCCACCCACACACACACACACATACACACACACAGAGCTTCCTTTGCCATTCTACCTTATCAGCTCCTCCTCCGTCGCATCACCCCCCGGTCGTTCCTCCACACTGCTGTCGCTCCTGAGCACTGTCACTTTGTGCACGTGTGTTAGTGGGCCTATCTGTGAGCCTTATTAGTTCGAAAGTTGTGTCTGTGTGTGCAGCGCCGGGAAGGCGTTGAACGGCTTTGCAGTTTTGCATTACTGCCAAGTCAGTGGTCTGAATGAAAACAGCAGCCACCGATGTAGATCAGTCAAAGGTGTGGGATCTCCCAGAAGCAAAAGAGCACCTCGATCTCAACTGTCTGTAAGTCTCATCAGCATAACTAACAAAGCGAACAGAAGGACAAGATTTATTCCGTCGCATCTTGAAATCACGTTGCCCGCGATCTCATGCTGCGTCTCAGGATGTCACTCTTAGAGTATGTGTTGCGAATGACTCTCAACTACTACCATGTCAAGTTTTAGCTCGGTAACTGTAACACCGACTGAGTTATAGCCATTTATGTGTTTGTTTGTGCTGATTAGCTGTGGCTGCCATCTTGAATTTGCTTCTCTGCAAAAGATAATCAGTTGTAGATTTGCATCCAGCGATTACTTCCTAGGTGTTTCATTAAAATCCATTCATTGGTTCAGGAGATATTTTGCTAACAGACAAGCAGGGCCGACTCCAATTGTTAATAACAAAGTTTTAAAGAAAGATCTTGCAGAATCTGTGAGTGCTTAGAGTATGTGTTGGGGATCAGTTTCAGCTACTTCTACACCAAATTTTACCAAAAATATTTGTAAAATTGACCAAAGTATAACCAGTTTTGTGTTTTCTAAGCTCAGTTGCCTGAGGCAGTCTTCTTGAACTGTGTTGGCTCCAAAAGTCAATCAGTTGTAGACGTACATTGAATAAGTATTTCCTGAAAGTTTGATTAAAATCCACCCAGTGGTTTGTGAGATATTTTGCTAACAGACGGAAACACACAAAAACATTTTTGCCTGCCTAAATAAAAAGTCTTTTTTTTCAGTCAGTTTGAGGACATCTCACAAGAACTGAGATGTGAAGTGAAGTGAAGACTAAATAAAATACACCTGCACAGGTTGAACAGGTGAAACTCTACCATCTGTGATTCAGGCTCGCTTGCCAGCACAGAAAGATCACACAGTTGTGACTCGGAGTGTTGCATTGTGGGAAATGCACTTTGAGTTTTTAATCATGCCAGAAACAAGAACGGAGTGTTGGGAGACGAAGCCAGATGTGAGCACTGACGATGACTACCCGGTTAGTTAGGAGGACGAGGATGATGTCCTCTGAGAATGGAAGGCAAGAAGAAGGCCGATGGGACGGAGAGACAAAGCAGCAAAACGCATTCTTTCAAGATGTGACAGTTTCATTCACGCCTGTGATGTCCAGTTCTCCTCAGTCGGGCCGAGCCAATGAAACGGCGTGCCTGCAGTCACGTGACTTCTGTACGTGCAGCGTTAAGATGGACAAAAAGCCCCTCTGTGCGAGCATGAGAGCGAGTAGGTCCGTCCCAACGTTACACACAGACACAAACACACACACAACTGCAGATTCCATCAGTGTGCAGGAAGCTGTTTTATAAGTGGAATGTTGTGCAAAAAAAAAATAAAATCTCAACTTACATAAGAGCCATCGCTGTGATGGGCCATACATTTAACTAATGGGCTCAAAGAGGGCTGAGCACATTCTCCAAATCAGGTCTGAGGGGGGTGAGGAGGACGTCTCAGGACACACTCGACACAGACGGATGTCTTTTTACTCTTGTGTATTCAAAAAAAAAAAAAAAAGACACCAGACAAATGCACTTCGGCTCACTTATGCACTTATGTAAGAATTTAGGAAGCTGCCCCGGGAGGCTGCACAGATGCTCAGTTGTTCAAAATGGGACAGAAACCTACAAGCCTGAGTGTGGTGAGATGGGAGTAGAAAGCTGAGGAGAAACGCCTGTAGGTCCACACACACACACACACACATACATACTTCAGTTCAGGCAACAAATAGTGACAGCAGAGATAACATTTTACCTCTGGGAATGTGAGTTATGTGACAGGAAGTCTCTTCTGGAGATTTGGCTTTGACTGGATCGGTGTGACTGCTGCACTCTTACTGTATAAACATGTGTGTGTGTGTTACCAAAAGCACCAGCTGCATTCCTCATTTCTGTAGGTCTGTCTGACGAAAACTCCAGCCAACTTCCACCTCATGTATTTACAGCCAGGCGCGGCGCAGATCCTGTAGCAACTAGGGGCAAAACACCGAAAGTTTTAGTTTTCACTCACTCATAGTTACGACGCATGTTCCGAAAAAGTTGGGGTGTTGTGTAAAATGTAAATAAAAACAGATCTCATAAACTTAAATTTTATTCCCGGTGGAACGTAATTGAAATTGAACCACTTCAGCTGAACGAGAACACATGTCGCTCTAAAACCTGTATGCACATTTCTGCATTGATGGAGCCTTTTCTGATGTGTAAGCTGCGCATGTCATAGGCACTAATGCACCCCCATACCATCAGAGAAGCAGGCTTTTGGACTGTACTCTGATTACAGGCCAAATAATAAGTTATTTGGAACAAGGGATTGGAATTTTTGTTTTTCTGTTGTATGTTGTATCTTGGTTTCTTTCTTCTAACAGGTTTGTAAAAACCTTATGTTATGTGAGAAATATAAAGTGTATATGATTTATTACCTGCTCTGTTTTTCTCATTTTGAGGCCCCCAACTCACTTCATCTGTTCTCCATGCTGTATGTCGGCCGTTTCCATGTTTTTATTCATGTTCATGTCCTCTCTCCTCACCCTTCGTCTCTTGTGTATACTTCTTGCTCTGCTTCACCTTCACATCATTTTCCCATGAAGTAATAGAACTATGTACCTTCACATTTTCAACTTTCTACCAAACGTTTACCCCTTCTTTTCTCCTTCATTCACCCCTCTCCTCTACATCTACACACCGCACATCTTTTTGACTTTTATTGAGACCAAGGTGCTGCTTTTTGTCCAGCTTGGCATTCCTTACATATCTGAGTGGAATCGGCACAGACTGGCTTTCAGAGAGAGAACACTGATGCTCAGGCAGATATATTCACAGAGGAACAGATAGTTTGGATATACCGGCCTAAGCAGGGCTGATTCTGCCGACTTAAAGAGGTAGTCCAAATCTTTTGAAGTGGGGATTTATGTCTTACCTGTCTCAGATTCTTTTCTCTTTGGTGAAAGAAGTTAATGTTGGTATGATTTTTTTTTGTTTGTTTTCTGATGGCTCCAAACTGGGCTTTTGGAGGATGATAATGCCTTACATCTTGATTGTCTTACATGTCTCTTTTCGTGGTCAACTGTGTTTATCCACAAAGCCCATTTGTCACCTTTCACTCGTCTATCATTTTAACGAGATGAAGCATTTCTCCTATGGCTTCTTTATGCGTTTTTTCCCTCCCTCTTCTCTGCTTGTGTTGCCTGTTTTAGCTTAGACGTCCTCACATCACATCTGATGAACCTAAAGAAATCAGACTTTACAAAACAGACTAATCCAAAATGTGTGGGGGGGGGTCACTGCTTCCCCTCTTATCTAAAATGACAAAAAAGACAATGTTACAGACATCTAAACTGTGTTATAGTTTAGTGTAAGAGTGAAAGATGTGAAGAAATTTGATTCACAACATAGAAAAAAAAAACATCATTTTTATTTTTTATCTCATGTTTTCCATATAAAAGAAATTTAAATCACGTCAGCCAAGCTAAACATGTCAGATGGGCTCAATTTTCAGCGTCTAATTTTGGGCTAAATGATGGGAATGACAGGCCAGTCTGATTTATTCCAGAAAAAGACTCTAGGGTTTGAGGCATTAGGACCTCAGTTTTGCTTGATTTTCAGCTAAAACTAAATGATTGGTTTTCCAAAAAATGGTACTGTCATACAAAATGTCTGTTTGCAGAAATAGGTGATCACAGAAAAGGCAAACGTGAAAGTGTTTTTGCTTCAAACAGCCTAAATCTGCCTGCTTAAAATACTGTGGGTGACTTCATTTCCACAAAGAAACTTCTTTTCTTCATTTTCAAAGAATGAGGCGATTGTTAAGAATGAGGCTGATGCATTTTGCTAAATCCCAACAGCGCACTCTTCTTCATTCTTGTGACTCCTCACCTGCCACGTATCTGTGTCTGTGTCTGACTTCCCCGTCTTTTCCAGGCTCGGTGACCAGTTTTACAAGGAGGCCATTGAGCACTGTCGCAGCTACAACGCCCGCCTCTGTGCTGAGCGCAGCGTGCGGATGCCCTTCTTGGACTCGCAAACCGGCGTGGCGCAGAACAACTGCTACATCTGGATGGAGAAGCGCCACCGCCGCCCAGGTGAGATGCACTGCAAGGGCTAAAAAAAAAGAAAAGGTTGACCTTCTTCCCAAAGAATAAACTAATATGTCAGTGGCTTTTTATTTTTAAAACCGCACAGGTCGGACCAAATTTCCGTTCAATAAATAAAGCAAACCAAAAATGGTAGAACTCATAATTTCAGCCAAACAAAAACGAAACAGATCAAACTAATATAAGTCAATAAAACAAGTGAAAAAGGGAAATGATCATAGGATAAGATATCCATTTAAAATGCAAAATAAACACAATAAGATTACATGACAGGCTCTACTTTAATGAAAGGCCAGCAAAAAAAATAGAGGTTGTCAAATGTCTCTCCAGAGATGTGTTCAGTTTGAACTCGTAAGTTGTAATTTTCAAGTCCTGAACCAGAAAAGTCAGCTGGGATGCTCATTTTAGTCAAAATTTCAAAGAAAGTCTGAATTTCTTGCCTGCCCCCAAACCCAACACGACTGTCCCATGCATAACAGCTACATAAAAAGCTGCATTTATTAGCACTTCTGTCAAATTGTGTTTCATTAAATTTGTTGCCTATGTAATACTATCCAGCCTCTACAAGAAGCCTGTTGCTGCAGCGTTAGAGTGCATAAAGTGCAGCGTGATACATTGATATCAGCTTGGATTGTTACCTCAGCTGGTCACTGAATACAAAAATTAAATAATCCTGCAGGTTTTATAAGTTGCACCTGGAACATAGTAACGTTAGGAGTGATGTTGTTCCCAAATCTGAGTTTAAGCACCAATAGTTTTATGTTTATCTATCTTAAATGGAAAGTTCAGACCATTTGAAGTGGATTTCTGTGCAAAGGTTATAAACAATTACTATCTTACCTGTTGTAGATAGCTCTTTTAATGGCCAAAGTTTAGAGAAATAGAGATTATATCTGACCAGAGAGACAAGCTAATGGCTAGTCTGAGCAAGGCCACGACCAAAGTGGATTCCTGCCGTCTTAAAACAACTCTAGTCTCGATCATTTCCTCGCGATTAATGCAAACACTATTTTATAAACCTTTGCATAGTCATTCATTTCACATTACAGGGTTATTCCAGCAGAACTGTTACAATATTCCTGCCATAGGTGGTCCAGGCAACACTAGAAGTGTGAAGTTCCTAACCTTTTTCACAGAGCCTCACTTCAGTTAGAAACCCATTAACTCTTTGACTCGCTTCCATCCGACCTAAAACTCACTGACTTGATCGGCGTGTCTTGTTAGATTTTATTTGCAAGAAAAACCTCAAGGGTTTGGTTTTGAAAAATGCATGGCTTGAATTTATTTATTTATCGCTTTAAGACGGACGGTCCTTTGAGAATTTTGTTGCCGTGAATTTGCCAGGAAAGCCCACGTAGACCCCGGGAAAGCATCCTGATTAATAAGTTAGCACAGCTACTGTATTTGAACTAATTCTTTTCTTTTGCTTTCAGTCTGAAGCTCTAAGAAAACATGCTGCCTACTGGAATTTATTAGCACACAGACACGAGACTCTCAACAACACAACACAATACCACACTTCTAAAGAGCTGATGCATCCATGTGCAAAGGTTTTAAAGCACCTAAAAGAAAGAAGAAAGAAAAAAGCCTGAAGAAATAAGAGTTCCAGACTATTTAAAAAGATTAAAAGAAAGTCTGTCTCTTTAAAAAACAAGGCATAAAAAAATAAGGGACGAATGAAGACCTTTGCACAGTACTTTAAATATGGATCACCTCCTTCAGTAAACAATCCTTCAGTCCACCCCTCCTATAAATATGCTTTAGGAATCGCCACTCACTGACGTATCGAGCAGTCAAAATTTGTTATGTACATGTGGTTCATCCGTACAGCCGAGGGGAACGATCCGCTCCCTGCTGAGATCTGGACATAAATAGCCCGCTCTCCATCTTGAATGCAAAGCCCTTCAGGCCACACCCTATACTTTGTGGCAGACCTAACTCACATTATATTCATTTATTCTGGTTTTATCCCTCCCCTTCCTTCTCCTGATATATATATATATATATATATATATATTTTTTTTTTTTTTCTGTTACTCTGCTCATGCGGACATAAAAACCCTCTCTTTCTCCCACTGAGCTAAAGTAGAATACGATTAAAGGTGGAGGCATGCACCATGATGTTTATGGGAAGAGAATTAAATATGTTATTATTAAAAAACAAAACTAGCAGAATCCAACAAATGAATGAAATGGAATCTGTCTATGAGAGCAGGATTTTTTGAAAAGATACAGATCCACTTTACATGTTACAAGTCTTGGCCTCGGTGTGTATTTCTGTGTGTGTGTGTGTAAGTGGAGGACTCAGTGCAAGGCTTATTAAAATGCTAACCTTGCCAGTGGTTATTGAAATTCTTCCAGTGTGTCCTTGTGCATGTGTGTATGCAGATTTATATAAACATATGGATGTGTGTGTGTGTGTGTGTTTGTCCAGGCCAGGCTGCAGGACAGATGTATACGTACCCCGCTCGCTGCTGGAGAAAGAAGAGGCGACTCCACCCTCCCCTGGATCCCCAGCTCCGCCTGTGTGAGCTTCGATTAGGTAAGGAAAAAACAAAAACAGCAAAAAAAAAAGCACATCAACATACAGCTGGGCACAGAATAAAACAGCACTGACCCACAGTTACACAATGAAATCCCTTCTAACTCATGTATCTGTTTGTTGTTGTTTTTTTTTGCAAAGTACTTTCACTTAAATGCAAACTTGCATCATTTCTCTCGATATCTGGCCATCTGGCCATCTGGCTCTTGTTAGCCTCTCTCTCACCAGGTCTCCAGGTTCATTCTCTCCCTTGAATCAATGGCCCCTCTCACTGTTCTGTCGCCGTACACACACACACACAAACACCCCCACACAAGACTGTTGCTCCCCGCTGCAGCTCAGAAGCACCCTATCTGGGCCTCAATAATCATTCGTTCACGATACATTAAAACGTAAGCCTTACGAGGCGACAGCGTGCGCTTTATTATGTGCGTCCATGCCCGCAGACGGTGTTTGTGTTTAAGGGGGACGTTAGCAACGGAATGCACAAGAACCTGATAAGAAAAGGCAAGTCTTTGTTTCAGCTTTTCCCCCTTCATTGTTTCCCCTTCTCTGTCTTCCAGACGCAACATAATACTCCTGAGCTTTCTGCGGAGAATGATTTCTTTTTTAGGCTGAGGAAAGGGAATCCTGCTTGTTAAAGTAAAAAAAAAAAAAAGAGAGAGAGAGAGAGAGAGAGAGATACACACACAAAAAGAAATTCCCCAGAGGTGCAACTGAGCAGCCAACCAAAGTGAATAACAAAAAAAACAACAACAACAACACAGCAGCGCCCTGTAGTTAACAAGAAAAGCTGGAAATTTCTTTTGCAGCGGAGAGTGATAAAGAAGAAACTTTTCATTTTTATTATTCAGATATTCAACTATCTGTAATAAAGCAACAGAGAAATACAAGTTATCTCCTTACAGGCTTTGTCAAATGCTTTATGTTTATTTAATGCGACCTGCGCAGAGATTTGTCTGAGTGCACGGGTGCAAAACAGTGGATCTGTCACAAGGCTGCTTCAAAACAGGATTTATTTCACTGGTTTTGTTGATTCATTTTCTTTGTGTTTTGGGTGTCAGGGACTCTGGTGCCAATTTGTGTTTGTTAGCATAAACCAAAAGAGAAAATGGCACAAGACTCAAAACAAATGCATAAAGCGCCGTTTTGTTACAACGTTGTTTAAAAATGAAAGTGGATTAAGTAAAAATCTGGTAACAGAGAGATGTTAATGCTTAAAATACACCCCTGTGAATTTGATGACAGCAATACACTTTGGAAAAGGTTGGAACAGTGGGAACAATGTTATCTGACGAAGTGAATTTGGAAATTTTCTCTTTGAAAATTATGGGCGCCTCATCCACTGACAAAAAAAAAAAAGAGAGAGAGGTGCCGTTTTTGTTATCAGGGTTCAGCTGCAGAGAAATCATTTAGGCATCTTGCTCCTCTAAAAAACATATTTGCATTCTGGGTAAACAAATGTTTGTTACAGGAAATGTGTTGCTTATTTCCGCAAAACCAAATTGGCCATCGTCTCACGCTGGGGTTGCACCCACTGAATGGCAGAACGACCCCTGGTCGTGTACCGTATGATGTCGGAGGTGAGGTCTGCTGCACTCAAATGAGCCAAAAAGGACAGAAAAAGGCAACCACAGGTGAACAGGAGCAAGGAAAGGAGCTGTAAGAGGTGGGGGAGGGACGTGGAAGAAAAAAAAATACGCACCCAGATCCTCTACAAAGCTAATGGATACAAAAAAGACATGAAAGGAGGAAAAAAGAGAACTCGGAGGTGCAGCAATTTTGTGTTTGATAAGTACCTTTCAGGCTCAGCAGAATGGGGTTTTTCATCCCCACTTTAATGTTATTTTCAGCCTGCTTTTAGAGTTTTAAGGGGGAGGACGGAGACTAAGTGCTGCAACAGGTTCATCTCAGCAAATAATAATCAAGGGGGAGGGGAAAAATCTGGGCATTAATCAGGAGTCGCAGCGTTCCACTGATCTATTGCTTGGTGTATTTTAGTATTACTGATGCCACATTTTGATCTGCCGCCAGAACTTACATTAATTACTAATTACACCAAACGCACTGAAGCTCTTAGTGTGACTCTGCACGAGTAAATGAAACGGCGTTGGATAAAAAAATCTGATTTCAGACCAGTGGAGCATCCATTTGTCCGTCGATGTATGAGATCTGCTCAGTTAACGGTTCAGTTCAACCTGGAATTAGGAGAATTTACAAACTCTCTGACTGACAAATACAAACACTCACAACCCGTCAGAAATATCTGACGGTTTGAGGTAATACAAATAAAGTGCTGTTTCTGGTTTTACTCCCTCCACGGTGTAGCTCTAACACCCTAGCTCACATGTGTCGTGTGTTAATATCTCTCAATCTAATAATGTACCTTAAACCTCAATGGAAACGCAACAATCCAAAAAGTCCCTAAAATTAATTAGCTCCCGAGGCTAAAAGTTTCAATAGATTGGGCTGAAACGCCCTAGTGGCCTCCACTTGAGATTATTAAGCACATATTTGCTTTGAAGATTTGTTGACCGCAGCTTTTTCCTCCAAGAGTGATTATAAACACGCACGTCGTATTCGGTTTGCAGTATTTAGACACACACACGCACAAGCCCTTTTTCTTTCCGTCATTGTTTCCTTCTCCGCCCGTGTCTTCAGAAGCAGAGCTGGCCCCCAAGCGTGAGGGGCCACCAGGAGAGGCGACAGCCTTGGAGGCCCTCCTGAAGGGCGACAGCCTGCTGGAGAAGAAAAAGGACAGCCTCAGCAAGGAGGAGGAGACGTTGCTGGAAATACAGGTGTGTTTACTTTCATTTTAAAAAGAAATTAAAGAACATTTTGATCTCAAACATATCAGAATACTCGTGCTTCCCATGTGTTTTATTCTGAAATATTCAAGCTGGTTAAAAATTTCAGCCTGGCCCTGCAACATCAAGTAGTGTAAATATATACTGTGCAGCCATGTTTCGTTGGTCACCATCTTCTCTCATTTCTTCTTGCCCAATAAAACTTTGGCCTAACCTTTTGTTGTGCGTGATTCTGTCGTGCAGAGAGTGCTGGAGGCGGAGGAAAACGGGGACAGTTTCCACGATGACGACGAGTTTGAGCTCGACACGCCAAAGAGAAAGAACAAGAACAGAGGAAAGGTGAGCGGTAGGGACAAAAAAAAATCATACTGGTTGAATCGATAATGGAAATTGTGTGTGGTATTACATTCAGCTGCAGTCAGAGGTTTACATACAACCATGAAATGGGCGTGAAGGTGATTCATTCGGGACTTTTAGTGATTTTTTTGAACCATCTTTATTTTGGTGGGGTGATTACACAACCAACAGCTTTAATAAACTTTTAAATCCTAACCAGTTTCCTTTTATCTCAGGTAAAAGGACAGCTTGGGTTATGTCCTGACCTTGGCAAAGTGGTGATCTTTGGTACAGATGAGCTTGGAAGCTGAAGTTGTTTAGAAATGGCTCCAAATGACTTTCCTAACTTCCCAAATTCTCTTTCCAAAATCTTTATCGAATTCCTTGGATTTCCCTGTTGCTAAGTGTATTGAGGGCTGTCAAACAAACCCTTTTCATGCTGGCGAGGAAAAAGCGCAAGCTGCAGTCAACCATGATCACTAATGGGATGTTAATAGGCTTTGGACTTGTCAAGTTAAAATACATTCTAGCACCACTTATTTAAAATATTAGGTGAATTTGTGAGTTTGTAGGAGTCTGTATGTCTAATTTTGAGCTTGTGTGGATTAAAGAAAATCCAGAATAAATTCAAACTTGTGCACCCAGTTCTTGTTTTTAAAAATCATCAAAGTTGTATGTTATATGATCATTCCACCCTGGCAAAATATTGTTTTAAATAACACACGAAAAGCTCCAAATTAATACAGCATATGTGCCTGTGATGAATTTGTTGTTTTCTTCCAGAACAGAGGATCGAGTCGCAGAAGGACAGAAACCGTTAATGTTGACGACCAGGATAAACCTTACGTCTGTGACAGTAAGAACAAAAAAATCCCTACAAGGGTATATATTACATACCATACCATGCTGTAAAAAAATATCTGTGCTGTACACATGAGTTTACATAGTCTAAGACTAAATGTTTTTTTTTAATGTGAAGCGTTCTTGTTAGAGAAAAAGTACAGAAAGCATTAAAGATGTACATTTTTCTCATCTTTTAATGATAGCTCTCTGTTTGTCTGGTCCTGGCAACAGTTTTCCTCAGCATGAAAAGTAAAAACAAGAATTTGCTCCTCAGATTTGACCAGCATGCCACTGTTTCTTGGACAGAATCCCTCAGGAATGGGTTACTGTTGGAGGGTGGGGGGTGTACGGTATTTGTGGACAGAGACGCTGACTGAAACAGAAGAATGTCATCCTCATTTTATGTCTCGTTCTGTCTTTCCGTTATTGTTTGCCTGTGTGTGTGTGTGTGTGTGTCTCCTCTGTTCCAGATAGATACAAACAAAAGCATAACTCAAAAAAGGCTGAAGAAGGTATCTGGACTTGTCCCTGTCTTTTTATTTTTACCTCACGACCTCTCGTTTACGGCCAGCCTTTTTGCTAGCAGGCATCTGTTGTGGCTGAGTGAGCGCTTTGAAAGCTGCCTGTTCAGGTTTCCCGTGGCGGATTCAGTGCGGGCGCTGCATGACACTAACGCTATACGCCGTGGGTCTCTGTCGTTGCGAATGTTGCTTCCGTAGAAGCTGTGCTGATGCTGCACCGAGGGATGCATGTTTCGTGTGTTTGAAGATATCGTGCGATTCACTAATACTGCATCTGTAGAAGGATTTACACAGAGTTCATTTATTTATTAACCCCTTATTTATTTACAAAAGTTGGAAATGGAGATTTCAGTATATTTTCTGTCAAACTAAATTTTAAAAAGAAATGATGCACTGAAGAGCTGTGTGATAATGGACACATTAAATGACTCAATGTGCTCACTGTAAAGACTTCTACATAATACTAAGAACATAGAGTTTATAATATAACAAAACATGTTTCCATACCAGCACACTGTTTTCTTTTGAATATCTGATTTATGACTCAGTAGTTACTAATAAAACTTTCTTTTTTAATTCCCTGGTGAGCTCTAGTCATTAGGGTTAATACACTCACTGGCAAAAAAAAAAAAAGGTTTAGCACCCAAATTTGAGTGGTGAAATTGAAGCCAAACTGTGTTGCAATGGTTGTAATATCAGATCAAATGGCTGGTTTCACATCAGTAAAGGTGGCACCTCATCTGGCCTGGATACAAGCGGAGCTTAGGTCCAGAAAAGAGATGTACAGCTACTGTATCCGTCACCAGGTTGGAGTTGGTGTCCGAGCTGACCCTACACATGTTCCAGGGTGCTGTCTCCGGAGGGATTAGACATGCAGACGTAGGATATCACTGATGTACCAGAGGTGACTGGAAGTCAGAGACTGACAATTTAACTTGCACAGGGGTTTGTGGGACCATTTGGGGCCAGACTAGCTAAAAATAGTGAGAGACGTGTAGTTTTTGATGAAAATATGGGAAAGGGAGACCGATGTGCTGTAGACATGTACAGTAAGATTAAGGTTAAGATAAAAGAGACAAGGAAAAGTGAGTTTTTGTGAGCCGAAACATCCTGTTACAAGGTTTCATTCAGGTTAGCAGTTCTGTACCAAGACAGCCTTCATTTAGGCCACAATTAGCGCTTGTCTTGCAAATAAAAAAAACTCTTATTTCTGGTCTTTTTGGCGAGTAACTCCATACTTTTTGGCAAGTAACTCCTAAAGAATCCCACAAGGCTTTGAGGCAAACATACCACGTAGGAGGCTATGGGTCTCCACACCATGAGGCCAGGAGTTATGTTGGTGTGTCTCCTCAGAGCATTGGCAGGGTTGGTTTTCTCCCTCAATGGCAGTACCATATACACACAACGGTCATTCATGGTATCACATAACCAAGATTCATTCTGGTGTTAATGGCAGCCTACACATGGGACAGTGAACCTAAAGAGTCCAATAACTGTGCTCGGATGGCGGGTGCAGATGTCGCAGGGTTTTATTTTTCTCGGCACATAATACAACAATCCTGTCTTGGTGTGGTCTGTCTTGGACAACCAGAACCTTCACAACGTGTGGGTGTCCTCACAAACCCAGTGGTTCCATCATCAGGCCACTGTGACATCTGAATACCCAGTTTCATGCATACCAACAACCAGACTCTTATCAGACTCCATCAGTTGCTGGTAATGCTGTCTAATGCATGTTTGAGGCGTCTTCTGTGTTTGGTCAGAGGCTTCAGCAACTACCTGATAACAATTCCACTCCACTCCTGATGCCACCATTTAGGCCTTCTAATGCCTGTTGTAGACGTACCAGCAAGTCAAATTATTTACATACCCATCACTGGTCTGCATGTGTAGCAGATCATGTCCAAACTGAGCCATTCGCTCTGGGTGCTGAACATTTTTAGTCAGTGAGTGTCGTAGAAAGCATTGAAACTAAGTTTTAGAAACATGTTTTAACAAGGTATCTAACAAGACTTTGTTTTGAATTTTCCACCAGGAAGTTTTATGTTTCTGTTTTTTAGTTAATATTTTGGCTTCTATTTATTATTTCTTTTTTGGACGTAATAATATGTTCTCGGCTCTAAATATGAAGCAAATACTGACTTCTCTCTGCGCCTTTTCTCACCATGCGTTTCTAATGAACCTGCGACATTTTACCCGCAGTCTGTGGAAAGCGCTACAAGAATCGTCCCGGCCTGAGCTACCATTACACCCACACTCACCTGGCCGAGGAGGAAGGCGAAGAGGAGAAGGAAACAGAGATAGTTCCGCCTTCGCCACCGAGTTCTGACAACCACAAACGTAAGATGCTGACCTCACGTTTGACTTTGCCAAAGATTTCCACAAGTGAATGATCATAAACCTCCCGATACACAGAGTCAGATATTTACAGATAGCCCATTGAACTTCATCTTTCCCAATGTCTTCTTCTCCTCGTGTATTCCTGTCGCTGCTGGCAGCTCAAAAGGGCTCAGATGGTGGAGTTATTCCCAACGACTACTGTGACTTCTGCCTGGGAGACCAGGACTCGAACAGGAAAACAGGACAGGCAGAGGAGCTGGTGTCCTGCTCTGACTGTGGACGTTCTGGTGAGTCTGCAGCTCAAGAACTTAACAATGAAGAATTTTTTTTTTAAATTCTCTTTTTGCATTTAAAGAAAAAGAGAGGATCAGTAGCACAAATCATACCTTTTAAAGTATTTAAAGTAATTTCTTTGAAACTTGGAGGTTTTTCCATTTTTTTTAAAATCTTTCTAAGTTAGACTTTATTTCTTCTTCCTACTTCTTATATTTGGTTCCCCTTACTTCCTCTTATCCACAGTCTTGTCTGTGAATAATTTTACTTCATTCAAATGGTATTTCGATAAAAACCACAAACACAATGCAGTACATTACAATTACATTACAATGCGGTAAAATACATTAGCAAACATGTCAGTTTTTAAAGAAGGCAAATTAGTTAATTCAGCTATTAAAAGTTTAATTAGGTTTATAAAGTTAACAATTCTGAACAAATCTTTGTCTTTAAGCAGATGGAGCTTTCAAGTTGCATTGGGTTGTCAGTGAGGCAGCTGCAACCAAACAGCTGGACAACAGATGTTTATTTTTCCTGCAAACAAACATATAACCTACCTCGTGCCTCATGTGATGTTTTTCATTAAATCGTACACCTAATACATCATTTCTCCTTCGCCCTCGGTTTCCAGTTTGAGTCGGATCTGGCTGATGTCTCAGCAAAGTATTTCTCAAACCGTCCTCAGATAGACAGAAGAATATTGGTTTCCGCAAAATGATTTTTGATTTTATAGCTCAGCAGCATCTGAAGCGTGGTCTTACCCGTGTTGCTCTGACGCTGATGTTTTCATGGTAGCTGGAAGAGGAGGAGGAGGAGGAGGCGTGAAGAAGGATGGGAGGAAGCGGAGTGCTCTTGAGGAACTGTTTGGCACCAGCTCAGACAGCGAGGCGTCCATTTTTCACGGCGTTGAAGATGCAGAACTGGAGGGTGTTGTGTTTTCAGACCCTGAAGATGTTGCTGACAACTGATAACAGGACACCAGCAGTATTTGGACTTCTGTGAAGGGAAACGCATTCAAAGGTTTTGACTTCAGTAACTTCTAAAGACTTTAAAGCCAAACACTGACAGCAGTGGCAGAATGTTAGGATAACCTCTGAACTTGGGGAAGAGATTCATAAAGTTTATAACAACTTATGGGAAAATTTGAGTCTTGTGGATGGACATTATTCCGTGCATTGCTCGTGGATTCTACTGTTTATTCAGGACAATTTTTCAATTTCTCTCCCATCATAGTTGCTCATTTTTGCAAGACAATCAGCATGATAAACTGGATCAAAACTGGATTAAACAGTGAACCTGAGATTGAGGAATCCATGATGAAAGAATCATGTTGCAGAAGAAAACACGCTCCTGGATTCTTGATCCATTTCCTTAACAAAAAGAGGACGGGAAGCCGAGGGGTAGGAGCCGCTGTCAACTTCACTCCTGCTCTCTGCCTGTAAGAAATCAATCCTTATTTTACTCAGTGGACACTCAGAAAGAAGGCTTACCTGCTTTGGTTAATATTGTCTTTATTTCTCTCAATAAAAAAAAAAACTAGAGGAAAAAACAGCAGATAGCCTAATAAACAAATAATATAGATCATCCACAAAATATATCTGCAGAATTCAAAGTCTTTCCCTTTTACCCTGATGAGCCACATCAGTGCAACTACTAACAGCTGCTGATCAACATGTTTTAGTTACATAAAGCTATGGGTCTCCACAGAAGGACAAAATGACAACTGTTCGAGGAACTCAACAAAGATCCCCATCATGTTGAGTTTTCCTCAAAACTCCCCTGATTCCAGTTTGATTGGTCATGTGGATAGTGGACTGCTCCCCTCAGGACCCTAAGGAATTGTTGCCAGCATCCCTTTGGGACAACCACAATGGTCTTGTGCTAATGTGTGAAGTTGTTCTGGTAAAAAAAACTAAGGGCAGAATTAGGCAGGTGGCTCAATTTTTTATCTTTAATTTAACCAGAAAGTGATGCAACAAGTCTTCACTGTGCTCAAAAACACGTTCTGCTTTCTAGGCATACGATGAGTTATCTTTGTGTGGCTTGAACGCTTCTGATGCAAAATGCCTTGTAGTTGTCAGCACTTTGGGCGCATTAACAAATGAACAATAGTCCAAACTGCAAACAGTTATTCCAACAGTGGTGGCTCCTACAGACACATGGGTGTCGTGTAAAATGTCCAAACACTGTGAGGAAAATACCATGTTTTTTTTCTGGTTTCTTACCTTCTCTCCCACCACAGGTCACCCAACATGCCTGCAGTTTACTGAGAACATGATGCAGGCGGTGAGGACGTACCAGTGGCAGTGCATCGAGTGCAAGTCCTGCAGCCTCTGTGGCACTTCGGAGAATGACGTATGTCCTGTGAAGCCTTCGGTTGTGACGTCGGATCGTAAAGCGATGGTTCAGATATTTTGACTCTGGGTTCTGTGGAAACATTATGAGCAGTCAATATGTTACCTGCTTAAGGTGGCTTTTTGACATCCTCGTTTGGAGAATTAGCGTTTAATTCTAATCAGATTGACTAACTAACGACTAATCGGAGTGGGACGATTAGGGGATGGTTGCCATCTTAAAAAAACCTCCAATCTCAAAAATTTGGATTCATACAAATGCTATTTTAAAAACTTTACACAAAAAGCCTCTTAAAAAAAGATCTGCACTGTTGGTTTAAGGGACTTATTTTTCCAACATGCATTCAGTTTGTCATTAATATGTATGCCTTATGTTTAAGATGATTGGTTTCTATTTTTATTTATATCCTGAGTCATGTCCTCGGCTGCTCTTTGTATTATTTGGGATATCGATTGTGTGCTTTTCTTGCAGGACCAGCTGCTGTTCTGTGACGACTGTGACAGAGGATATCACATGTACTGCCTGAAGCCTCCAATGACCCAGCCTCCTGAAGGTGAGAGCCGCTCTTTCAGGTTTTATTCAGCGCCAATGCTATATACGTCACGTGCTGTATGTTAGAGAGAGGCTGCGGGCCAAGAAGGCTTTACATGGACAGACTAAAGAACAAAAAAAAAAATTCAGCCTGTCTGTCTCACTTGTTTTATTACAGGGAGCTGGAGCTGTCACTTGTGTCTGGACCTGTTAAAGGACAAGGCTTCAGCCTATATAGAACCATAACAGCGACCTGCAAATCACCCCAAAATACACAACATCTGTGCTCACCCATATACACTGACTGTTTGGAAAAAAAACCCACGTATAGACACAGACGATTCTTTATGATACCCACATGTACACATTCCAGTGCATTAGCAGGCTCAGGGTGGTTTCCTGTTCCAAGAGATCCTCTACCTCTCAGAAAGCCAAGCAACACTCAACAGATGCAAATGCCATCAGCACGCAGGTCGGCTCACAGCAGGTCTGCCGCTCGGTCGTTTCTCTACCTCACCACCCAGTGGACGGCAAGAAGCCAAAGCAAGGAAGAAACAAAACTAGCATGTGTTTGTGAAATGCATGTTTGTTTTAAACCAAACATGTCCAAATCCCTGTATGTTTCCCATCCTGATCGAAATTTCATTTGGTGATAGATATTTGGAAGCCCCCCCCCCCCTTTTTTTTTTTTTTAAGCTGCATCACTTTCGTCCCCCGGCTGCGTTGGGATCTTCAGCAGAGTAAAAAAAAAAAAAACAGACCGAGTTTGACTGATGTTTGTTTAAATTTCTCCTTCCAGCTCCCACTCGTCTCCCGTGTTTAGACTTTGAAGCGACATTCCTGTTTCATATCTGCACAGAATCGACGTTTGTTATCCCATTTTTCACGGGTTTTTGTCAAGCTTTGTGAAATTTACACCCCAAGAGGAAGTGAGGCACAAAAACAGCCCCGAAAAATAATTTTCTTTGGGCCCAAAGTGACATTTTTGAACCACGTCTGTTTTCTGTAACTAAAAGGTTCTCAGTGAGACACTAAACAAATGATTTCATTGTTATTTTTGCAAAGAATTTTACACTTATTTGTACATTGCTGATAATAGTTAATAGTTGCTTTCAAGGAGTTCAGTTGTTGTAAATCAGTGGTCCCCAAACTGTTTCTGTTTCACCAAGATACTTTTTATAATACTTTTATATCAGCAAAATGGTCTTATCTTTACATGATGTAGAATTTCTCACAATATGTTGGTGTTCAAATGAAAAAAAAGGGTTATATTTTGTCCAAACTACTACTACTCCACACAAACTAACAAAAATTTGGTAGTTCTTGTAACACTGAACTAAACAGACAGATTTATGAGCCCCAAACCTTCATCCTTTCTCGTCTGTCAACTCTTTTCAAATGCTTTAGTGTATTTCAAACTCAAATACTGTTTCTATTCATGTTTGCAATTCACTCTAATTAAAAGTAATTAGTTTGGCATCTTTTAACACTAATATAAAACTGAAACTATGTGTGGACTTTGAAGTTGTAGTCAAATAAACCACAGAGAGAGCGGTACTCCCAAACCTTCGTACTGTAAAATCGGGGTAAATTGAGTATATCTTGCAAATATACTGAGATTAAGGTAACACCTTTGACCTAATTCAGTGGCGTCCATCCCTGGTCCTCAGGGCCTCTATCCTGCATGTTTTTGTTTCCCTGCTCCAGCACACCTGATTCATTGGGTTGATTTGCCCCTTCAGCAGGTCTTCTGGTTCTGCTGCTGAAGAGTCACCCCCTCGTTCAAATCAGGTGTGCTGAAGCAGAGAAACAACATATATATTGGCCCTCGACCACCAGGATTGGACACCACTGACTTAAATGATAAAACAATTAGAAAAGGTTAAATATGCAGAGAAATTTGTTCCTTCAAATTTGGCTTTTCTTGCTTTTGGTCTTCTAAAGCGCTGGTTCCTCAACGTTTTAGGTCTATGCTCAGAAAATAACAGCAGCAGAGACTCGCAGTCCCAACTATTGCTGGTTGAAGCGTACAAATGTCGATAACATAAGCAACCTACGTAACAATTCAAGTTTTTTTTATGAATTTAAAACAACTCTGGATAAAATGTTATTAGCAATCATCTTTAAATTTTACTTGATTTCTGAAAATCTTTTTTTAACTCGTTTCATGATCAACAGTGAGGTTCTCACCCCAACTTTGTTCTAAATAAAAAAAACCTAAAGCTGCGATTGGAAATTTTCCCTTCAGTGGATGTGAAAAGCTAGTTAATAATATTCACCTGCATGATGTCTGTGTTTTATATTTTAAATTAACCCGTTGTAAAAACGTCTCTACAGTTTTATCGTTCTCCTCTGAACCTCCACGCCCTTGTCTGTTGGCTTAAACCAAATTTTGGGTGCCATCACTGCAAAATATCTGTTATCACACCATCAAACTGTCATAAATCTAATGAGCAAGCAGCGTTTACTACTGTGTCTATTCAAAAACTGTCACAGTTCATACAATTTATACACTGTCACATTCAAAACATTTATCTGGTCATTCAGCTTTTCTCTCTGTTCCATATAAAATGAAGCACTAATGACATTTGAAGCCATCAGTGTAATTTGTTTTTATTCTGAGCAAAATTTGGTAACAACCAAAGCTCTCTAAAATGCTAAAAATGGAAAAAAAACTCCACCACAAATAAGCTCAAAAAATGAATAATTAAAAAAAGAAAGACCTTTTAGGTGCACATAGTCAGTAAATTTTGTCGTCAGGTTCTTTATTTGTGTTTTGTTGTTGTGAGTTGAGCGTACTTTTCCACCAACAATCATAAATTAGTCTATAGATACATTTTTTTTGTTAAAAACATACAGAGGGTTTCTTATCGTGGCATAAACCCCATCTGCTCTTTTTTATGTTATGGATGTCACTTTTCCTGTTGTGTTTTGTTAAAGTGAAACAGTACATTTTGTGTTTAAATAAAGACTTTTTCCATAATTCTCCTTCCCTTGTGTTCAGTCTGTAAATGGGCAGCTCAAACATTAGTTTCACTTACCAAGAAACAAGAACTTAGTTTAAAAAAAACATTTAACTGAATGTGTAAAGGATTTATGCAGCCATTTTTGTAGTTTTACTCTCCCAGACAGCTCACGACAGGACTTCCTAAACACAAAGTTTGCTATAACTCAGCTAATTTTACAGATATTAATCAAAAAATTGGCATGGTAGTAGCTGAGTCATCCCCAACACGTCCTCAAACCTGACAGATAAAGACATAAAGTCTTTGTTTAAAATATAAAACTTGCAAGAAAAGCTAGTTTTGGTTTCTTTTTCTGTTTATTGGTGTAATAACGCAAAAAGAAGGCTCACTTAAAAAAAAAAAAAAAAGATTAATTTATTCATTTATTGGACAAGAGGCGGGGTGCACCCAGGATAGTTCATCACAGAGCTGTACTGCCTGTTATAATACATAAAATATACCTGAATCATCATTTCTGGAAATGTTAAAAGACAATATTTTCATTTTATTGCCACTAGAGGGCACTGTTGAGTTTTGTGCAGCATGTTTGGTGATTTTAGTGAACTGAACGTCTTTAGTGGTGTCATGGACAGCTATCTTTTGATAGAAGAACTTCTGCAGACCTCCGGTAGCTTGAAGAACTCAGCTTTATTCCTCAGTGTGCCTGTACAACCTCTAGATGAACTGCGCATGCGTGTCAGTCAAGCTTGCTCTACGGAAGCCTAACAGTGACATATCACTACAAGTGGTAAGATTTGAATCACATTTTATTAGACTTCTTTTTTATTTGTCTGTAACCGGGGATGCTGTGGTGACATTTTGTCTCAGTTAGAGTAAACTTTAAACCTGCCTACCTCTGATGAAATCACTGAGAAGTATTTCCTTTTTGTTTGTTTTATGATGTTTCATGACTTTGTTCACACAGAGATCATCTGCACAGACAAAATAAATGTTGATAATTTTCATTAAATTTTGGGTGTTTCATTCAACTTTGTCAAAAATGACCAACCATTAGAGATGTCTGTGTGAGACAGGTGTATAAAGCAGAGTTCAACAGAAGGACAACCAAAGAATATACTGTTACTGAGGCTCTTGATTGTCTCTTGCATCGTGAAAAGAGATGGATTAGAAAGAGTCAAGAGCTAATGACAACACAGAATCCAGACCAGGAGACAACCGAATGTCTTCAATAAACTTTGACACAGAGTAATTTGTCATAAAAGGACATGTTTTATCTGTAGGTTTGTCAAAACAATCTTTTTTTCACTTAAAATGAGCTGTATGAGCTAAACGTAACAAGGCCCATGGAGAACAAACTGATTTAAATTTGTGCTGTTCACATGAAAACAAGTTGATACAATATTCTATCAACACCTTAGTTTATGATTCGTGTATTATACTGAAATATATTGGGCTGAGGAAGAAGCTAATGAGATGACCACAATAGGAGGGTTAAGCTAACACCTTCTATGTAAAATAATTTAAAAAAATTGTTAAAAATAATTTGATTTTGTGAGCTTCCTGTACTCGCCTTTGTAGACTTTCTGTAGACTACAACAGAATTCAAAAGCTTCAAAAATAACCAGCTAACATCCTTTGAATATTGAGGAGCTTGAAATGGAGAAATAACTTTCTAGGGTGAAAAGGGACCACTGTCCGTCCTATTGAAGAAGTGTTTGTCTCAGCAGCTTGTTGCCATTCCAGTGATGATGGACAGGAAAGTTGTTGTGGCGAAGCCGGGATTCAGCATCAGCTGCTCCATCAGCTCTTTGCCTTTCTCTCTCGTGGACACTGAACACATGGCGCCTTTCCACATGTTCACCAACCTCCCGCCTGGCAGATGACAAGGGATCGCTGTCATCCACGGAGCTTAGTTACAAAAAATTACATTTTAATATTTTGGTGTTCGTGTGTCCCACCGAGAAAAGTGTTGATCCACCTCATCCGGGAGAAAATAGACAGTGACTGGTTTTCCTCCTGAGTCAGGTCAGCAATGTTGGGAGCCACATCACCCTCCTACGGGCATCGGTAAAACAAAAAGGGATCAAAATTAAACACAGGTGCATGTTGTGACATGGTATGTGAAATAAGTTGACGGAAATGAGTGTACCTTTAAGATTCGACTGGGCAGAGGGCTGATGAACAGCACGGATTTCTCCAAGCTGGAGTGGAAATGAGCCGCAGAAACGTACTCAGCCGAGTTCAACCAGCTGTTGGCAAATGACACCTCCTCAGATGAATAATGGCTCTGCCTAAAGGAGACGACAACAGGGAGGTGAGGGTTAGAAAAGGTAAAGAAAACAGAAATCTACTTCTTTTGCTACAGTTCCTAAGACAAGCTGATTTATTTAACAGGCCATCCACTGTCTTTCATCAGTATCTAGACTAATATTGACAAAAAAACTGTAGGTATTCTTAATGGTGCTCAAGAATCTTTCCAGCTCCTGAAAATGAATGAAACAGTGTTAAAAAGCCATCCTGCTCTTCAGGACGGATGCTAATTTAGAATCTACCTGCTGAAGTAGACGTGCCATGCTAAGGCCTGTGGTTCAGACCAATCAGGGTAGACTGGGACAAGCCTCTGCTTTAACAACAAACACAGACCTAATGAGAGTAATGAAGTGTTAAGCAACAACCAGAAGATGGAGCCATTACCATAATGGGAATCTGACTAACAAGCTCCCAAAGTCTGTAAATGTTATTAATATAGTGTGGCTCGTTGCTTCTTTGTAATGAAATGACGTGCAGACAGTTCGGGATTATGACAGGCTTAGTTTTTACCTTTCATCAGTCTTTGCACAGAGCTAGTTAGCTGCAGTTGGCAACCTCAGTTTAATGACCAAACATGGTCAGAGATTGTGATCATACAATTTAAAATGTTTAAGCATGAACAAAAAAAAAAGAGACTGTTGATAGCTTTCTTAAAGTTAATGCTGGAAGGATTTAAAAAAGGCCATGTAGATGGATGGATGGATGGATGGATGGATGGATGGATGGATGGATGGATGGATGGATGGATGGATGGATGGATGGATGGATGGATGATAAATACTTGGTGCTGCACGCTGCAGAGGCATAAAGTGAAGCCATCTGGGCCGTCCAGTAGTCACCAAGGATTGAGTCTTTCTTCTCGCTCTCTGGTAAAGTGGACTCAGCCTTGAGAACCTTAAAGAACACACAAATACATCATTTCAGTGTTCTCCAGCAATTTATTATTATCATGTTTGTAAAAAGAAAAGACCTATAGATAAAGCAGATACATTATTACCGGTTTTTTTTTATCGCCTACCAATGAAAGTCTAAGGTGTCTTGCTTGTGTCTGTGTTGGTGTGTTCATTTGTCTGAAACCACTGGACTGAACTGAATAAAACTTTCAGAACATAACCAATGAACATATGTTTACAAATAATTACATTTTGGAGTCATCTAATTCAATATGGCGGCTATTTTAAATTAAAACATAAAAGGTGGCAGGCTAAGTGTGTTCCTTTGAGGAATGCAAGGCCTTTAATTTGGCTGTTTTCTCTGATAGGGACAGTAGATGTTCAGATTGCTCTCCCAGTCCATTTGACTCATCTTCCAGCATGTGGGAATCAAATACCTGAAAAAAGCCATCCCACTTTGCCATGGCATCAGGGTACTGAGCTGAACAGTCAGCATAGGTGGTACAGTACCCCTCTACACCTGCAGGTGCTTGCAGCTGCACCTAAAAAATGCAGCAAAGGCCATTGCAGTCACCCTCACCGCCTTGAAAGTTTCAGCTTTTTGTTTTTACGTGGCGGCATTAAAGCTACGCGAGGACCTGAACGCCGTCTTCCATGAAGCCCTGGTGAGCAGCAGACAGGAAGGGAAGCACAGACAGGAAGTAATTCACACCTAAAAAATGAAAATTAAAGAAAAAGGTGTGCAGGTATTTCTGTGTGTGTTTGTGTTTATTTATTTATTTATTTTATGTTTGACTGTCATACTTACAGCCCCACCAGCTCTGAGGTGAAATGCTCATGGTGTCCCCTGCCTGAAGGCCGCAGGTTGTTGAACCGGTTGGGTCAGCGAGTCGACCTGCAGAAACAAAACATCTGGCATCAAAATTCTTGGGCTCTCACAAGATAAAAGCACTGTATGTAATGTTGGTTATGAAGGCATTTCAATTTCATCTGCATAAATATTTATTTAAACTATTGTCGTCTCACCTGAAGTTTGCATCCATCCCAGCTGCAGAGGCAGCCCCCACAGTGGGTTGTCTGTAGGGTTCGTCCCCATGCACCCCATGAAGGGACCTGTCGCCATTATCAGCAGCCGGTACAAACTCATGCGGTTCAGAAAATGCCACGGGTCGGGAGTCACAACCCCATTTTGCATCGGCAGCTCGGTCACCTGGCTGGAAGTCTGTGCCCAGAGGATCGGCATGCCGTTTTCTAAAACGACAGCAGAGCTGCTCAGAGACACGGCACAGGCCAGGAGGAGGCCGAGAGCCACCGGGCGCAGCACCATGACCGACCGACGAGCTGTGGAGAACAACAGAGTCCAGAACTGTTCGAGATACGGGACGTTTGTACGCTCACGGCCCACATTTCCATGTTCCAACTCCCATGAACGAGCAAACACGTACTGTTAAAGCGTGATAAGGGAGTTCACTGAGCTCAGTGTCCTCCAAACATTCAGTGTGGAGCAAAGTGCAACTGGCCGGCCTTTTAAAAATATGTGATGTCTTTTGAGCGTTTTTGGTTAAAACTAATCCACTATGATGGCTCAAGAGAGAAGTCTGCAGAACGTTAGCGACTTTAAAAGCTGTGCAGGCATCCATGGCATCCACAGAAACGATTGACACTTTTCTTGGGGACATGCAGGAACATTCTTGTTTGTATAAAACATTAAAGTCAGTCTGTTTGAAGAGCTGAGGCTGATATAAAATGCATTTGGACAACCTGCTTGAACTGTCAACTCACTGACACAACAGACGTCAAGCAGCGTTACATAAAAACACTTTAGGATGTGAAATGAAATACTGGACTGTCAGCACTCTCACTGAAAGAACCAGTGTCCACCTGTGTCTGCTGCAAAGGTTAAGACTAAATGAAAGATAAAGCATCCTTTTACATAATTTTATTGCCATCTTGTGCTGTATGCTTTATTTATATGACCATCCTTTTGCAATAAGCAAGTTATATTTTAAACAACAAATGGACAGTCTGGATGGCAATGTGTCTCAAAGGTTGCATAGATATCATGGGTTTTATTTATAGAATGTATTTCCAGTAGCACTGTCTTTCAGGACTGATGCAGAGCTCCTCCAGCCATCCAAATATTTCAAAATCTTCATCCCATGTGCAAAGAAATTCTTATTTTTCTAAATTGTATGTCTCATGCACTGAAATAAGCACACTCTTTCTAATTAATTTTGTGGAAGAGCAAATCTTTTTTCATTTTGTATTCTCTACTCAGCCACCAGATATATCAGGTATCTGGATTTATATCAACATAAAACTTGTCAAAACTTGTGTGTTTCTTTTCTTGCTACTTGGATCCAAGTCAGGCAAAGACAGTTTGTCTATTGGAAAAAAGAAACTGAAACTAAATAAAAGAACCTAATATTTAAACTTAAACTGAGGTTTTAGCAAAAGTAATTTGTTTAAGTTTGATTGAACATGCAATTCATTGTCATTATTATTATTATTATTATTATTATTATTATTATTATTATTATTATTATTATTTTAATATATATTTCCGTTTTTATAATTTTCCATTTTAAACATATTTTTCACATTTGAAAAGTTTCTTCTATCAAGCCCAGATTGTACTTTCTCAGTTTTAACCCTCTCAGGCTCTAATTAAGTTTTAGATTTTTAGTAACAGGAAAAATCAGATATGTTGTTGCAACGCCTGCCTTGAGAGGGTTAACATTATATATTTGTTCAAATAAACAAACATTATGCTCTGATTTGGCTTCAAACTCCTGTCAGTTGTTAGACGTTTTGCTGCGTTCAAATTTAAAAGGATTTTACAGTGTTCACAGTGTCGCGTACATTTTTAAAAACAACCAGATCATTTGGATTTTAAATGAGACTTGCGACGAAAAACTAGTATAAAACTATCAAAGGATGGACAGTTTCGCACACTTTGTTTTAGCTTATTTTTAAGCTCTTTTTTGTGTATTTTCACATTTTAAACCAGTCTCCCTAAACGCACCCTTTTCAGAGCGCAGCAGACGTCACGTGACAGACAGGGGCGTTTCCGTGAATCAGGAAACAAACCGCCGCTGCGAATCTCAACGAAGGTAAAGTCCAAACTTTCCCAAAACCGAACCGAACATTTCGGGTAGGACTGACAGCGCTCACACATTTATTATTATAAAACACAATGTAATGTCGCGGTTTCATTTAAAAAACAAAAACAAAACGTTAACTTGTTCATCAGTAAAAAAAAAAAAAAAAAAAAAAAAAAAGATGGAGCTGCGTGTTTGATTCTAACTTATCGACAGAAGATTTGTTATCGCTTCAGGTTCGAGTCAGCAGCGTTTTGCTTAACAGGATAAAGCTTCAGCTTCTAGAAACCTCTTAAAAAGTGGTAATAGTAATAAAAATGCGTCCATCTTTGTGTCATTAAAACTCGTGATTTCCGCGTTGCTCTTGCTGGGGATACAACAGATAAGGAGACAAAACAAAAGAGTAAAACGCTGCTGTTCTTTTTGTTTTTGTAAAAGTTAAAAAAACACTTATTTCCCCGAGCGTGAAACTTTCTCAGCAGACGATAGTCTCCACTGGAGCCTAGTTCCAGTACTCTTGAGTCACAGGAAGTCCGCATGACTGGCCTAGAGAGTGTCAATTCCAACCACCCAGGGCAGAGCATGAAAAAAAACCAAGCGACCAGTGAACGCACCACAGATTGTTTTAGTTTCAACACAGCCTTAAAATAGTTTTTGTTTAATGAAACCACCTTGGTCAGGTGTGCATCATGCATTGATCCTACTAAAGCGAGCACAAGGCTGTATTTAATGTTTTACAGAGCTGTAAAAAATGTGGAAAAATTAAACTTAAATGAGGGAAAGCATTTGTGTTTCTAAATTAGGAATTTCGAAATATAAGTTGTAGAACGTTTATTAAACTGATATTATATAAAAAGCTGGACAAGGCTCGAGTTTAACATTTTAGTCACCTGTATCTGAGCCCAAAAGATGTATGCCTTTATATCTTTTTAATATTTTTTTTTCCTTTAAACAAAAGTTATTCTCTGGTATTCATTTTGCATGCATGTTATTTATGAGCAACATTTACACCCCCTTAAAATCAAGTAAATTGAATTAAAAATAAAAACAACCTTGATGGTTTTTTTGCCATTCAGCACTGAAATAAGCAGGAACAACCAGGTTACAACCAGAATGGGAATAACGACTTGATCAGAGATTAGATTAGATTAGATTAAGATACCTGCGACAACAATAAAAACCATCTGCATCATCTGACTTGGACTGGGGGCTCTTTAAAGATCGTTAGGCACATTTTTCAGATTGAGCTTGTAGAGTCAACACCCCCCGGGTCATTTTCAGGTCGCTCAAGTCTTTCCTGAACATTTTTCTTTCGGGCATGGTTGGGGCAGCTGTCCAGCTGGGCGAAGGCCCGCGTGTTGAACCCACGCAGGGATGTGTTCAGGTCGGCGCGTGGCAAAGCGAACAAGCTAATTGTTCAGCCCAAATCTGCATTGTAACAAGGCAATCCGTGTCACTGACTTGCCTTCTTCTGTGTCGATGTTTTGCCTGGTAGGCGTAACAAATTACAGCTCGTAGTTTGTACGAGGTGTTAAAAAAAGCCCTAAAAGGTGCTTTCACATGTCGGTCATGTGAGTGGAGAGCTGACCGGAGTTGGTTGGGATTATTAGATCTCAGTGTGACTCGTGAGTGAGCTGCGGTTGTGTTATTCCGTGTCCTTCCCTTGCAGCTTTCATCATGGCCTACCACGCAGGGATCCCAGATGAGCCCAGGGCTTTGGTTCAGAACATCAGCTCCAACATCCAGAGGATCACGCTGCTGAGTAATACACACGCATCAGTGCTCTAATATTAGTTTTCACACCCGCATTACTTCTCTCAGAAGCTGAATCATAGTAAAATAACGAGATGAATCAGAACTAATAAACACTTTTTTTTTTGTTTTTTTTTCTTCTCAGCCTCTGAGATGCAAAGATCAGTGTCTCTGCTGGGAAGCGAGCAGGACACCAGCCAGCTCAGACAGACGCTGTGAGTTATAATATCTAATATCTTCACTCTTTGTTTCCAAGGAGCCTTTCTTGCAACCTTTTAAAGTGGAACTTTGTCGTTCCTTGGAAACAAAGTACATAGAAATGAGGGATGAGTCTTACTCAAGTTCACGCAGGGCCGAAACACGCGAGCTCAGTGTGTCACAAGGTTAACGTAGTGAAACAACAGTTCACTCACATCCAGCAGCTGGACGATTTACAGTCAACAGGTAAACCTTTATGTGTATGCTGTTTGTAAACCAGATCAACCGGAGGAAACGGCTCCTAAACTGGACACAAACGGGCCGCAGCTAACTAGCTCCGCAGTCCGTCCTCTACTCGCCCTTTCAGTGCAGACTTCTCATTTCTGCTGACATTACTCAGAATGCGAGCAGGAGATGTATTGAAGAAAACACACCTATTAAACTAGCATTATAAGGAAACAACTTGGTGTGTCCTTGCCAGGTGTCGGTGTTAACACTAACGATAAAAGACAGTCATGATGGTTGCCTTAGCTATTTAAATTTGCTCATTTTAACCAGACTTCAAATATTTGAAAATCACTGCTTAGGAGAATAAAATAATAAACCTTTATGTTTGGGTAACAGTCAGCAGAAACAGCAGCAAGGCAACCAGCTGGCGAAGGAGACCGACAGACTGATGAAGTCGTTCACCGCTCTTCCCATCGGGCCCGATCAGGTACCAAACCGCCCAAAGGTTCTGCTCTGATCGGTTAATCATCTCACCGGGGTGCTGGATCTGGATTCTCCGACAATGTCTTCTCCTTTTCCCCCGTTCGCTTTAGCGGCAGAGGAAGCTACAGAAAGAGCGTCTGCTGAACGACTTCACGGCGGCGCTGAACAGCTTCCAGAAGACACAGCGGCAGGCGGCCGACAGGGAGAGGGACTTCGTGGCCAGAGTCCGAGCCAGCTCCAGGGTGTCGGTGAGTTAGTGGGCTTTTTGTTGCGTGGCACGTTACCTCATCATCGAGTAGACCACCGGAGTATTTAGATAGGCACTGATGAAACTAGGGGGAGTGTCAGACCTCGATTCAGACAACTATTGAGCCTTTTAGGACTTAAGATTGAGGTCTTATCTACTGTGAGTCAGAGTTATTTTCATGAAATGTGGGGGTAAAAAAATAGACACGGGTCCAGTCACTCTTATATCACTGTATTCCACTGTGTTTAAACCAGCTTTTTAATTTTTTTTTTTTTTGCATTTCTTGGTTAAATCTGTTGCAGCAGATTATAGAAGCTGAGTTTACCAAGCAGCTCTCTCGCTGCTGCATATCACGCAGAGCCTAATAGCTGTGACAGTTTTAGACTTATACTCCTGTGGGAGAGCCATCTTACTTGGCAACTCTGTTCCCTCTCTGCTGATCTCACCAAACAAAGAAGTCTCTGTTCGTTTTAATCAGAACGGGCAGCAACTCTCTGCTTCAAATGGCTTCTCAGGAATTTGTTCTTTGCGGCTATTTTTACGTTTTGACACAAAACTGTCCTACTGACTCTGAACTAAGTTCTGTTTAATGAGGTACTGCGTGTTTAATTACTCTTTGTGCTCGCTGAAATATTGCTTGAAATTTGCAACGTCAAACTCATAAACATGAGCGCTTTTTTTTTTTCTAACAGGGAGGTCAGTCTGAAGATCCCTTTGGATCTGCGCCTCCGAGGTAAATTCACTGACTCCACATCATTCTTGCACCTAATAATATAAGGACTGTTTAAAACCCAAGCTTCCTGTCTGTTTAGTTACGCCCAGGTGCAGGCCGAGGCCGAGGCGTTCAATGAAGAGGACCTGAGGCTGATCCAGGAGAGGGAGTCAGCCATCAGACAGCTGGAGGTATCGAGCAAAAATCCGATTTCCACGGCTTTTAGTTGAAGGGAACTCCTCAGCTGTGTGTGTGCGCCGGTGATCACTGGAAAGTTACAACCACAAGCAGCAGCTCACATGAAGCATCTGTCTTTCTGCTCTTTGGTTTAGTCTGATATCACGGACATTAATGACATCTTCAAGGACCTGGGCATGATGGTCCACGAGCAGGGAGACATGATAGGTGAGCTTCAGAGACCACATTTTCTTTTCTTCCTTCATTGTTCTGCGACAGCTGAAGTCCGAGCAGCTCTATAAACGCACACATTGGGAAGAAAAATGGTAATTTTGTGACAAGGTTCTACATCCAGCCTCAGATAAAAAAAAAAAAAAAAAAAATCATGATAAATAATCTTGGAAGAAAAAATGGCTCATAACAAAATAAGAGGTAGAAAGTCCATTTTTTTTCTCTCTTAAAGTGATATAAGAGTGACCCTGAACTAACTGCAGATCCGACAGATTTTAGTCGCAATAATCACAAATCTTGCAACTTTTATGTCGCTCCTGATAGTTATTTCACATTTATTTTCCGGCACAAATGTCTTAACGAACCGACCCGAAAGACAGCGCTGCAAGTCACGAAGGGCTTCAGTTAAGTTCAGTTCAGCTTATTGATTTAGCACCAATTCACAACAAAAGTTATCTCAGGGTTAGATACAAAATGAAAAAGAAGACGGCTCATAAATCCAGTTTAGATCCAGAAATCAAATCCAGTTACAGTCAATTCATTTCCTAATATAAAACAGTACATTCACATACAGTACATTAGGAAACACCAGGTGGTAAAAGTTGTCTATCTGCATAAAATCTTCACTTTGTTGCAACCCCCCCCCCCCCTCATCCTGAACAGCACAGAGGCAACTGTGGAAAGGAATGACTCAGTTTTCACAGGAAGAACCCTCTGTCAGCCATCTGCCTTAGCCGGACCGGAAACACAAACGCAGAAGTATCAATGTGATCGTTTCATTCTGAGGAAAACTTGTATTGCAGCTGGTTTGTTTCGCGGTTTACCTAAGCTGCTGAAGACACATTTCCCTGATTTTATAGTCAAATTAATTCTTTTTTTAAGAGCTAAAAATTCACTTCCTGAGCTGCTCGGTGGGTTCGTTTTGGAATCTGATCATGTTAAGAAAATCCAGTCGGCTCTCGGCAGTAATTTGTGTTTGCTTGTTGTGTCCTGCAGACAGCATAGAAGCCAACGTGGAGAGCGCAGACGCCTGCGTTCAGAATGCCTCACAACAGCTGAATCAAGCTGCAAGTTACCAGGTAAAAAAACAATATGACAGGACTGGAGTTTAATCCTGACCGGTTCTTCCTCCGGCCTCGTGTAATTGAGCCGGTGGTCACCTTGATTTCCTAAACAAAAGAAAAGGCTGAGTCACAGGCTAACCCTTTTCATGCTCTGATTGTGAGCCTGTTTAAAACATCACCTGGGAAATGTACGGCCTAACATATTTCATTTATGTGCTCCTGCTTTTAGAAGAGCTACAGGAAGAAGATCTGTATTCTGGTGATCGTGTCAGCCGTAGCGCTTGTTGTAATAGGACTTATCATCTGGGGTGCTGTCAAACAGTGAGGACTCCCCCCTCTCCTCTCCTCAAAGAAGCACATTCCTCCTCCTCCTCCATCTGTCGTTGAATTATCACCGGGTTTCATCTCTTTGTTTTACGATCTGATTGTATCTTTTAAGAAGGTCTCGCCCTCGCTGATGGGACTGCGCACTCCTTTTACTGTGAAGCAAAAGCAGCTCTGGTAGCTTCATCGCTGCGCGCAGCTTTAATTGAACTGTTGGTCTGATTTGGGCTGGGGTTACTTTAAGGTGAGTGGTTTTGTTTCTTTGTAAGGAGTGAACTCAGGCGGTGTGTGTCTGAGCTGATCGCCTGCTGCTTCCACTAACTTCCAGTGTAAATAGTAAAAGGTAAACTTTACAGACAGTGGTTTTAGGTTTTAGGTAGAATCAAGCAGCAAGTGGGTGCAGAGAGAAAAGAGTTGATTATCTTTGCTGCAGTTGCTTCCTATTAACAACGTTAGATAGAAAAACTATCTAAACGGATTTCAGAAAAGTCAAATCGATCCCAGGTTCGAAGTACAATCAGCTGATCGGGACATTTTTAATCATTTTATTGTTTTATTTGAAGTTATTAATTTCTACCACGATTTATGAAAACCATATATTTATATTCAGATCCATGTTTTATATAATTACAAATCCAGTGAAGACTTAGGTTAGAATTTTTAAGTGGTGTTTCTCTCATCTTTTATGTTTTAAATGAACTGTTTTCACTCTGTGGACGTGTGTCTTACTGTACAACTTGGACAGTATCCAGCAGTAGAAGTTTTTTTTGGGACTGTTTTTTTGTACATTTTGCTAAACTCTTGAGCACCTTTTGTTTGTTCAACATCCTTACACTTGTACTTTTAAGAAGTTGCCTTTTTGTTTAATGAGGAAATTACTTTAAATGAACGAGACATGCGGTTTGATCATTTAGAAGCTTTTTGTTACTGTTATTTAATGACTCACAAGCTACTCTTTGCTGGATTTATCTCAAATATGAACAAACCAAGCTGTAAAACCAAAGGCACCGATGTAAAAACCTGATATTTTGTATGGAAGGCAGACACTAATGCTACAGTTTCTGAGAGGCTTTGATCCAATACTGTAAAATGATGATGAACTCTTGTGTGTTTTTAATATGAAGATTTAACTGCTGGATGTATGCTGAATAAATGACAGAACCTGTAGAGAACTGGGTGCTTTTCACCAAGTGCACAAATTCTGTGATTTATGCATTAATTAAAAAAATAAATAAATAAATACTGTAATTAAAATGACTCCAGTTTGAATAATGTAGAACAATGCATCTTTGAGATTTTCTTATTTATATTGTTTTACTGGTTCTATAAAACCACTTGCATTAGAAAAAGGATGTATTCTGTAGAAGATGATGGTACATTTTTGGCTTAAGAAGCTAAGTTTTATCGCTTTAGCAGAAATCTGAACACATTATCTGGCTTTTATATGCAGAATGTCAGTTTTTATTATTTGTAAGCAAAGACTTTTTATCACTCAGGCTTTGATACAAAATGCTGCAGACGTTCATGTTCCAGTGATTTAAAGTTTGGAGTTCTAAAAAATTACAAAATACTCCCCAACTTTAATCTTCCAGACCTGATAGTCCTGGCTTGTTTGGAATCCACACTAAAGATTTAGATCCTTTCTGTTTCAGTGGAGACAAAAAAAAAAGAGAGATTAAACTGGAGATTAAACTGAGGAATAATTAAAACACTTTGTGATTAAATTGTGACAAAATTAGCTCACACATTCCCAGGAATGTTGCATGAATGTCGCATTCATTCACAGTTATAAGCAATCATGTTATAAGTACTAATTCAGTGTGATTCCAAACTAAAATGTGTGTATTTTCTTGCAACTTTGTGTCTCAAACTAATTGCCAACATTTGCAGCTCACATAGATACTAGCTTAAGATAAATAAATATATTTTTTAAGCTGGACTAAATGTCCATTTCTTTAGTTAAATAGATTCAGTTTAACATGATTTCAAGAGTAGTAATTGATAACTGTCTGTATATTTCTCTTGTTTAAAAACCTAACCCTGACACGATACAGACCTAACGTAAATGTAGTTAGCAAGAGAAACTGTAATTTTTAATTCCTGTTTGTTGTAAAACTAGGATCATTGAACCTTTGAGTGGCCTGACTTTGCTGGAGTGTAAATTGAAAACACAGCAGCCTACACATAAATAATAAAAAAAGAAGAGAAAACCTGGTCCTGGTGACTTTCTCGCCCTTTGATACAAGTCTCACAAGCAGAGAGACTTGTTCCTACGTGGTGGACCATGTGGGACTCACACTGATTTGCCTGAGTTTTGTTTCGCAGATGGGAATGCCGGTTCAATCCTTCGACTGCGTATTTACTTACGAAGTAAAGAAGACCCATCGATACATCTGCATGTGGCGCAAGAGCAGCTTCCCGTTTCTCGTTAACTCAGCATTTTCCACCAACAGGGAAAGATGACTGAGTGCGTCGCTCGTTCTGTAGGTCGAGCTGCACATGAGCTGCGTCAGCAACATTTCATCCACAGAATCAAAAACAGAACCAAGTGTTAGAAAAGAGGACCAACAAGAGGCTCTTTTTACTCATTTTTATTGGAATGACTGTGAGATCTGGCCTCACGTTGTACATTATGTCCTTTCCTTGTTTATTGTATAAACTGAAGGAATTCATGAGAGGAAAAGCTGAGGGAGTGAGGAGTTAGCTCATGTATATATGTCAGGACAGACTGTTGGAGTTGGACCCCGACGAGGAAATAACAAGCTGCTGCGATGCGGGAGGCAGAACTTTCCTTTGGCAGAAGGGGAGGCCAGGACGTTTCAGACCCAGCTCCGTACAGTAAATACATCACTCTGGCGTGTAAAAGGAGTTGAAGTGGGCGTCAGGAGGTCGGGGGGTATTTTGGGGGGTGCTGGTTGGATGCTCAGAATGTTACAGGTTGTTGCAAAGAGCTGAGCAGGATTTTTCCTTTCTGGACCAAAAGTTCACAGAGAATAAAAAAAAGACAGAAGCACAAGTGGTTTGCAAAAGTAGGAAGTGTTTCCCGTGCGCTGTGTGTCTGGCAAACATTTCTTTTATTTAGGGATGACAAGGTTATCCCCATGAAAAAGGTTTGCAAGGCGTTTCAAAGACTTCACTGAAGCGTGATGTGATCTGTAAACTGGAAGAAGATCTCATCTGGAGGAACACCAAGCTCACTGACGTCAGATTTACATTCCCTGTGAAAATGACAGGTTGCTCTTAGTTTTCCTTTTCACAGAGGAGATAAAAGGAGTTTTCCCCATAAACAAGATTTTATTAGAAGGGGACCTTTTTAAACATTTGCTCCTCTGCTCCCCAAAAACAGAAAGGAAAGGCGACACATTTATGTTTGATGACTTTCCTTTTAAAGGAAAGGATGACTGTGTGTGGTGGCAAGGTTTTTATAAGATAACACTAATGTCTGAACTCCACAGCCTATGAGGTTTTCACCAAATGACCCTGTTACTCTTCAGTGAAGCCAGACTGACCTTGCTTCCTGTCTCCTCCTCACCTTACCAACATTATAATATCTTAGATATCAGCTCCTGTGTGGACTCTGGAGGCAGAGCTTTGGTTCGGAGCTTCCCGTTCTGGGACTCTGATGTTAATTCTTAATTGTCTTTAAGGCTCTCTGTATGTCGTGCACCATACATAAATAAACCTGTTTGAGTGTTATCATCTAACAGTGCCTGGAAATTGATTTTCTTTCACAACAAGCTCAATGCTGTTCATTTTATTTCTGTTTTTAAACAAAGATGTAGGTGTTTGTCATGAGGTAAAGTGGCTTTAACCGCCGGCCTGCTGCTGCTCACGTTAAAAACTGATTCAACTATTTAAAGAAACAAAATGCTGAGCTACATGACACATTCCAAGCTGCACAAACCAGGATTTTCAGACTTTTAGAGCTTGAAACATATAAAACATGATCTGTTACCAGTATAGGTTTCATACAGGTAGTTTGTAGAGTTAAACTGAATCTGTCATTAGCATTAAAAACAGTCATGGGGATGTTTTCTGTTTGAAATTTTAAGTTTTGGGAAATGAAGAGTTGGAGGCACTAGAGGACAGTGTTGCACAGCTTTATGAACCACCAGCTTCAAAACATCATACTACATCCCCTTTTTCTGAACGTTTTTTCAGCTCAAAGGATTTTCCTTTGTCAACCACAGTGTAGTATCTGCAGTGCCTGCTCTTTGCACCAGTGCAGATATATATTGTGTGTCTACATGTTAATAATAAGTTACTACTTTTATAATTGTAAACAGGAGCACAAGAAAACAAGCTCATCCAAACTGCATCAGATCTTTAACTCAGCCAGTCAGGGCTTTGATGCTTCCTTCTATGAGTCTTTTTTTTTCAGCTCTCATCCTCTGCTCAGATCAAAACGCGCTCAAGCCGAAGCCCCTCAGCAGGCCCTGATAAGCGTGACGTGCCCCTCACTGAACCAGAGAATCTCTTTCTGCTCCGAGGTGCTGATCAGCAGCAACATCCCCGCTGCCATCCTCTTCTTTCAAATTTGTCCCACGTTTCTCTCATCCCTCTTCCTCCTAACCGTCCTCCACCTCTACTTTTTTTTATAGCTTTTGTAGAGAGCTCTTTCAACAACCTGAGGTTGGGGAAATTGTTCAGTTTTGACCAGACTGATGAGCTAACAGCTAGACTGACTGCAGCCGAGAGCCAAAGTGGATTTCTGCCGTCTTAAAACAATCTCAAAAATACAACCACAGAACCCCGTGTCAAAAGATCTCACGTGTGACTTTAAAGTCTGCACTAAAAATTGCCTTCAAGATGAGGTTGTGTTTATATTTAGCTTGTATTTTAAAGGGGTTTCTTGGGGTAACCAAGGTTTTTGTGGTTCTGTGGAACACATTGTTATAAGAATGGATTTGTCATGTGCAGTTTAAAGTTCTTGGCAGGCGGGTTGTTTTGACTCAGCTTGGACTCGCCCCAGTTCCTCTGTGGTTTCAGGCTCTTTCATGTGACAGGCTGACTCCGGTGTTCTGATATATATGGGCTCTGAGAGGCTCGCATCATCAGCTGCCAAGGCTCTTCTTCTGTTTTTGTCTCTGAATGAAGTTGGAGTCATCGCCCTGCAGCTGAAGGGAGGCGGAGAAGAATGCGAGCATCAAGTCTCCACACTTCCAGCAACAAACAAAAGAAAGAAAAAAAAAACTCCTAAAGTCTTCATTTAAAACTCAACACTGAGTTTAATGCGTTTCACAGAGCCGCACTTTCTGCTCAAATTTATCATTAGAGGATTATCAAAATAAACCAGTCTGCAGATCTCATCATGAACAAAAACTCTATTATTAAAGTTTGAGTGAAATAAAATCTGTGTTGTCGACATCGAGCGTTTATCTTCCCTCTCGCTCGGCGTTCCAGCCTCCATCCACTTGTAAACCCCAGGGATGTCCGGAGCTGCAGAGGGCAGCATTCCTACCTGCAGCCCAGGAATGCAAACTTTATTTTGGATTCCAGTGCGAGGAATGCAGAGTTCGCTTTGGGGAAAAAAAAAAAAAAAAAGGTCCTCTCTGTGTGGTGGATGAATATTTAGAGGAGAAGTCGTAAATAAAGATGAGGCACAGCTGGCTCTGATGGGAAGACATCTGGCAAAAGAGCAATATATATATACATGTGTGTGTATATATGTGCAACCAGGTTTTTAGATTAAGAGGCTTCTCTGTCTGGAGTCTGGTAAATATTGGTGTTTTTTTACCCTGAGAGGGAAGTAGCTTTCAAGTACAGTATGTGACAGGATGTTCCTCTGCTGCTCTCACCTGCTGCTGAAGAAGCACCGAGTGTTCCTGTCCTGAACTGCTTCTACTTTCCCAGGCAGGAAAAACAACAAAGAAATGGCAGACACAGAACAGTTTGAAACACTCTTTTAAAACTCTAACATGCAGTCCCATTACGTACACACGTATACTGGAGGCTGGCACTGGTGGGTTGGGGTGAATATCTGCACATGAGCAACATGCTGTCAATCATGCACGATTATTTTCCCCAAATGACCTTATTGATCCATGACAGAAAGCACCAAATGGACAAATAAAGAGAGTATTTTTTATTGTTTTTCATAAAATTTGCACAAAGAAGATTTCCTGTTATTTTAACTAAAAGGAATCAGGAGTTGCTGAACCTTTTAAAAACCTCTTTGTTTAGTTGCACCTCAGGAATTAGACGGTTTCCAGTAATCTTTGTAAGAGTAACAAAGTTATTTGTTGTCTGTGTTTTGCTTTGGACATTTGAGCTTTATTAATGGGTTTAACTTCAATATGTTTTACAACTTAATGTCGATATTTAAAAATAAAAAAGTTCATGTTTTTATTTTTCCAGCCATCTTTCTTCTCTCATCTTAACCAAAACGTGCTGCTGTCTAATCTGCAGCTGCTAAACTATTTCCACTCCAGACATTCTGGTGTTTGTGTCAGCAAGCTGGCCACCATACAGGTTAAAAAAAAACTCACAATGGAGTTGAATGTGCTGTCTCTATTTGAAGAACTACTAAAAATAAGACCTCACTATTTTAGGAGAGCACAAGCTCACCGTTAGATGTCAGTAATGTGTTCATAAGCATGTTGTAAACAATAAAGCAGTGTAATGTTTTTACCATTTTTTGCTTCATTGTTTAGATTTTGTATTCTGTTGTTTTTTTTTTCCTTTTGGTTCAGTCTCACTGTTTCTACTGTTGGCAGATGTGCCACACATGAAGATGAGCAGCAGTTTGCATATTCTATAGTTTTTAAGCAAATGTTGGAAGTGATTGTGAGAAATCTTAAAGCGACAGCTGGCTATGAACAAACAATATCTTACCTGTTGTAGATAGCTCTTTGCTAAACCTCAGTTTGGAGAAACTGAGTTTAATTCTGAATGGACTGATGAGCTAACGGCTAGTCCGAGTAACACCATGCATGGCCAAGCGTTTTCCCCCTTAAACTGCAATAACCTCCAAATGGTCTCAGAATCATAGATTAAAACGTTTCAAACATAACAAACAAGTTCAGGTTTCCCCTCACTTGTCCAGACTTAAGAAGATGGCGTTTGTTTCAAAGCTCGTTTTGCTGCCTTTGACTTTTTGAAGTTCGGTTTTCCACGCTTTTAATTGCAGCTGTTGCACACTTTCAAGCTTTAAATTTCCAGTGTTTTCTAGCTGCAACAAATAATTCACATTCCAGCATGTTCCACGTCGCTTCAAAAGCGGAAACACCTTTGCATTTTTGTGGTTTCGGGAGGGTTCTTTAAAATAAATCCTGCCAGCAACTGGGAAAAAAAGTTCTTCCCACTTTCTAATCTCTCTTCTCTTGTAGGTCTAACTTGTTGCAATTTTCTTTATAAACTTGCTATTTATAGTTTAATCTTAGTTAAAACTGAGTTATATTTTACTGATATGAACTTTGTCTTTGAACTGATATCCATGAACGCTGTCAGACATCTTTAAACTGCTGAAGTTAGAGACCAGCTGGACATCGGGGTGATTTATTTGTTTACAGCGAAGTAAAAGTAAAGGAGGTTTCCATCAGCCTGACAGTTAAACTTTATGTGCATCATGTGTAAGCCACTTAAATGCCATCCCGGTTTGCTCAAGTCACAATGTCTTCCACACATGCAGGAGGCCTTTTGTACAGAAGAACGTAACCAGAAGAAAAAAATGCAGGAAGGCAAACTCCGGTGCATTTGTGCCACACAAACAGACGTCACGGCGTCCAGCCTGCCTCGCCGTTGGCGGGGATGAAGAATGACGGATGGAGGGAAGCAGGGGAAGTAATTCAGGAATGGATGTGCGTCTCCATAGGTGGCCATGTTGTTGTGCTGGAAGGATGTGGGCACTGGTGAGACCACACACACACGTGCATACACACAAACACGGATACACATAAACGCAGCGGTAGCAGCAACAAGGTCATGGCTTTAACTGCAGCTCTTATTATTGTTACGCAGCGGTGAGATTTAACTTCATGGTGGACAACCAGAGGAGTTAGAATCTGGATCGGTGCTCGTATTTGATTCAGGGTTTCTGTAATGGTGGGTAATAAACTGAGGTCTTGGTGGGACTGGAGGAATCTTCTGGATGGAGCAGGAAAAACATACTAGGAAGTAATGTCAGGCAGTCCTTCAGCCAAATTGTATAATTTTTGACAATAAATCAACTAAATCTGTATATTTCCTCTGTTTGTAGTCCATCAAAGCTCCTGGCAATGCGCACTCTGTAATCATTTGGCTCTTTGCAAATATTATTGACTGAGAATCTCAACTCAACTTGGCTACATAAAATCAAAACAACTGTTTCTATTCCAAAGGAGTCAGTTTCAGGAGGGCACAGTTATTATTTACAGCCCCTTGAGTGAATCATTGCTGGTCATTTGCCGCCCTGGAAAGCGTTTTGACGTCAGAGGAAGACAAAGCGGGCAGTGCCGGAGGTGTGAAGAGTGTGTGCTTAGAGTATGTTTAAAGAAGCAGGTGGGGCTGCGGAGGTCAAAGGTTAAGAGGGGATGCCGGGTGGCTGGCGGGGGTGAAAGGTGGCTGGCAAACACAGCTTTGCCGTCACACGCAGCCCAGCGATGGGAACAGAGAGGCTGGTGTGAGGGAAGTAAAAACAGGGGAGGAAAGGTTTATTCACGGGGATGTGTCATGTTCGTCATGTTTTCACGCCAGGGAGATTCTCCCGATGGTTGTTTCCATTTTCCATCTGACATTTTCCATCTGTTGTTGAGATGTAAAGCTGGTTCTGGAGCCAGCTGAGAGAAAACCAGAGAGGATAAAATAAAATTTCATTAATAAACTGAGGGAAAAAAATGAAATGACATGAACTTTTTGGGTAAAACATTAACAAAATAAACTTAAACTTATACTTTACTGATACAATGGGATGCAGTTTGTTGAGAGAAATAAATTTAGTTAGAATTTAACTTCTAAACTACAACCTGTAGGTGATGAATTATGCAAAACAGGTCTTTTATATCTAAACTGTAATGTCATCAGCTGTAATTTTTATATACTATTTAAATATACTGTAAAAAAATGTTAATGTTATCAAAATTTGCTATTTAAAATTTTGTGCGCAAATGGAAAACATTCGAGGGAACATAAAAAAAGAATCCCTAGAATAAAGTAAAAACTTATCTTGAAAAACGTATTTCGAAAAAGTTGACATGAACTTTTTTGTTGAGATGAGGACAAGAGAGACTGAATAAAGTAATGAGCTGAACTGAAAAGATACAAGTCAAAGAGAAAGGTTTTACTTAGACTTACTGTGAAAAAATATTTTAAAAAGTGAGTAAAATATTACACATATAAATGTTTAATAAAAAGAAAGAGCAGTTTGTGTATTTAGCATTTCTGATCAGTCAAGTTAAATGATTCTCACAAGAAAAAGCAAATTTATTAAGTGACTCATCGCTTCTGTTGTTTCAATAGTCTCAAAAAAATCAGTTTTGACAAATGTTTTTTTAGTTACCATCAGTTTTTAACTTTAATTAAAATAAACTAAATATTACTCCAGCCCTGTAGTTACTCACCATGAGTTTAAATCCAATAAACCTGCATTTCTATCTATGATGTTTTGTTCCGTGCTGATGTGTTAAATGTGCCAAATGTGGCAGAGACGTGACAAAAATGTACTCTACGTAAACACCCAGCTCCTGTCAGACATTTACCTGCTGCTAATTAAACATGTTGGTGTCACGTCTGAATGACGCCTCCTCCTCTCTGCTTTTCCATAACATCTGGAGGCAGAAATCAGAATAAATCAGACCTAATAACTCTAACTTTCAACAGAAGTAAAGCCGATATAAACGACTTGGCTTCTGATCAGCTGTTCAGAGGAATCCACCTCTATGGTTTTCTCCGTAATAATTAGCTGCAGCACATTTTTTATCAATGATTTTAAACAGTTTCAAGGCATTTGATTAAACAAACAGTTCCTGAATTTGCTAAACACTGCTTTTCTGCGTCCATTTTGCATTGTGTTTGCTAGCTTTTTGGGATCTATGCCAATGATTCCCAAAGTTGGGGTCGGGACCCCAGTGTGGGTCACTCAACACTAAGTAGGGGTCCTTAGATAATCTCCAGATATCAACTTACAATAAAAAACTTACCATAGTCGTTACAAAAACTTGAAATACAAGTCCATAAATTGATTTTAAATATAGCATAATGGATGTTAATATATTTGTGTTGTCATTATGTCCTTATTTAATAGAGTCATTAGCATTTTTGGATATTTAAACAGCCAACAGATGGGGTCACATACACCTTTGTCACTGTTATTTTATGGGTCGGAAGCTGAAAAGTTTGGGAACCACTGATCTATGCAATCAAAAAAATAGTTTTTATCAGCTAGATTTTCTGCTAAATGGTGGTTAATAGGTTCTGTTTTGCTTGTTTCATATGGACCATTGTTGGTAATGATCCACAGACTGATTTCAATATATATTAAATAATAATCAAATCTTGAAAATAACAATAATCAAACATGATATTGTGAGATCTCATATGATCTGTTAGCCCACTTTCTGCTACTACCACACCAAATTTTAGCTCAGTATTTGTAAAATCAACTGATCAGTAGCCATTTTTGAGTTTCTTAAGTTCAGTTGGCTGTGGTGGCCATCTTAAATTGGGTTGACTTCAAACGTTATTCAGTTGTAGACATACATCCAATGTTAACTTTCAGTGGGTGATAATCAAAGCAGATGAGAAGTTTCATCTGCCGTTTAATGTGGCTTCCCTCTGTCACGTCAAACATCAACCAGATTCAACCAGAAGCTAAACCGGATCCAGCCAGACGAGCTAAATTCATCCTCGTGTTCCTGTTCAGAACCGGTTCAGTCTGACCCTCAAAGGCCCAGCTCCGTCTCCACATTAAAACATTTTCTTTTTGCATCTCATAGAACTTGGCTTTTTGCTTTAATTTATCTCCGGATTATTTGCCAGGAACACATGCTCTCTTTCATCCCGGCCCCACTTCACACACACAAACACACAGGTCGGCAACACATTCCTGCCTGGCAGCTGCCCAGTGCAACCACAATATTTTACTGTTGGTTTGATGGCCAGCTCCACCGGAGCGATTTGGATGTTCTGAAAGTTACCGAAGGGCATCTCTTTGGTTTTAGCGAAAGGAGAAGGGTGCAGGTCACATTTTCTTTCCTGAGCAACACTTTTTCTGTCAAAATCTGGAAATCTGTACATCTTTTTATCAGATTTCTTGTTTAAATTTAAGGCTGCCACACGATCACACTCAGACCCCTGACAGAGTTAAATGGAAAAAGGGATTCATTTTAAGGATTTCTGAAAAATGTTGGCAACAATTTAACAAGCTTAAACGTAACTTTAACTTTCACTAAATCCTCTGAAGGCCTTCTGAGCCACTACACCATCAATCAGGTCTCAGATAAAATACTTAATATAACTACACCCTCCTTATTAAAATGAACTGAAGTAATTCTAAGTTGATCCCTAAAGGGAGATATTTATTTGTTTGTGTGGTGTAAAAATCCAGTCAGAGAAGTGTTGGAGTCTGCATCCTCTTCGGTGATCCTGCTTTATTCTCCCAGGATCTCACACTCCCCACATCCCATCATTATCGTCATAGAAACTACATCTGGACCAATCCTTCTGTGTTTGTCTGTGGCTCCTTTCTGTCCTCTCAAACCTTCAGCCGGCCAAGGCAGATGGCTGCCTGTCCTGAGTCTGTTTCTGCTGGAGGTTCCTTCTCATTAAAAGGGAGTCGATGCTTTCCACTGTTGCCATCTCTCACAATTGTGTCAAATCAAAAGCAAGTTGGGAACTGAGACAATTCAGACCAAACTCTGTGGTTAATGTAGCTTTACTTGTGTCCATGAAGGCATTAGGTTCAGCTGGTGAAGCTGCAGTCTTTTTATGTGATTTCTAATCATTGTTCAATGTGACACTTGCTTCTTTTCAAGCTTAACATTGTATAATTTCAAAGTCAAATATCAGATGGCATGGCTGACTGTGGCTCAGTGCTGCAGGTAAACAGCTCCATATTAAAACAGCTCTCCCTTCATGCAGCAATGTGTCGCTGTGCTCAGACCAGTCTGAACTGCCCCTCTGCAGGACACGGCTGCCTCAGCATCAAACGATATTTTTAATCAAGTGGTCAAAAGCTATTGCACAAACATTCTAAAGTAGCTTAGGTCAACAGCATCCCAGAGCCTGTTCTGTTAGCTGGAATGCTCCTGCATACTGCAAACAGGCCCCTCTTTGTTTTTCCGTTCAGCAGCCTCACGCCACACCGCACCGCTCTGGAATCCTGTTTGTTTTCTTTCAGATTTCTCAACCTAGTTCGCCCCGATGCAGAGGCGTAAGCCTGTGTCGGCGCTTGCCATGTTTTAAGGTGCGCATTAGCGTGCATCTGTGTTTGTATCAATGCAGCAACAGTGTGGCTCGTTGAGTTGAGCGTGTGCTCGTTTCAAGCCAAAGTTTGCAAGCTTTAAAGTGGAACATATTGAAGAGCGAAATAAATCTTGTAAACTTGAGCTTGTGCGATTCCAGCCAGTCTCCGTGTAGGCTGTTAATGTGAAGAGGAACAGATAGAGGCATATTGGAGTAAAGCCTGCTTTCCCGCAGCCAACATGGCTGCTTTTTAAATTTGCATGAACGTCAATCTTAGGTTTTATTTCTTTTTCGAAGAACAGTTTACTCTGGTAGCTTTTTGCTGGTCTGATTGAAACAGCAGAAGCTTCTAGAGACAAAAAAGAGAGAACAAGACTGAATTTGTAGTGTTTGAATATCTGCTCATTTTTAGTCAATCCACTTATCGAGCCAATAATCTGCAATTATCCGAAATACCGCTTTCTTGTTAACGCCCTCCATGCTGACTGGACGAGCTCCTCAGGCCTCCCCTCTCCCTCTTTAAGTCCGCCTTTCCATTTATTCGTATTTTTACTGTTGGCTGACCAAACCAGAGGAATTCATTATCCCAGAAATCTTTTGCAGCAGTGTCGGCCAAGCAGGCACTTCCTGACAATGTAACCATAGCAAACAAGGGGCCTGTTATTTCTTCTTCTGATGACCACTAGTGCCTGAGCCATTACAGCTGTAACCCTGATAATCAGGACGGTAAAAATCTTGGTCTGCTTGGATCTGCTCTGGGCTGAAGGTTTTCTAATCATTCTGGTATTTAATGTGAGAAGAGTATCCAGCACATGAATATGCCTATATCTTAGCAACTTTAAACATAAGAAGAATAAAAGAAAAAAAGGTTATCTTTACGTTGATCTGTCTATCTGTCCCTCTGAAGCAGTTTGATACAATTTTCGGCGATTCTGCTTGGATTTATTATTAGCTAATGTAAGTCAGGCAGTCATCTCAGAGGTGGAGTGAGTAAATTAAGTTGAGTTACATAAACAGAAGTTTTGTAAATAGCTCCACTGAAAAAGCAGAATTATGTTTTCCTACTTGTGAGAGGCTAGAATACCTGAAGTCAAACTGGCAAAAGATGGGGAAAAACCTGGAAAAGCCTTCAAAGTCAAGGTTTGCCATAAATATAATTGTATGTTTTAAAGGAAGATGACCCTTTCTCTGTTTTGACAATTAATAAACCTGCACAAGTGTTTAATTATCTTAAACACTTTGCACAAGTGTTTAAATCTGCACAGTGTTTAATTGTCTTTGAACTCAGAACAAATTTATTAAAACAAAACAACCTTCAACATACAGCATTTGTAGCATAACTGTCCAAAAGGTTTACATCATACACCCCAATTTCACATTTACTTTGCTTTCAAGAAACCAAACATTTTTGTAATCTTTTAAAGTGGTCTTGATCAATATTTCCTTTTTTTCTACCAGACACCTTGTTGGAGCTAAAATACTATTTTATCTGTAAAACTGAGCTTTTTTGGTATTTTTTGAAAATTCAGCAAAAGACATGGGAACAAATTGTGCCTTTTCGACAGGCTGCTGGAAACGAAGTGCCAAAAGATGTAATTTAAAAGTGTTTCTTTCCTAAATTGTCTTCTGTGTTATTATACTGTAATGTACTTCACTACATCGATATAAATCCACCAGTCAGACACTTCTAATCACTGACAACGACAAGACGAGTGCCTGAAAGACATACGATGTTACATAAACATACACATACTTTTTTAAACTAAGAAAGTTGCATTTTCTGCAATAATTCAGAGAGAATGCTGAGAGTTGAATGACTTTGCTGTAATTTGCTGAAGAAGCTGAAATCGATTAAAAGCTAAAACAAGTAGAACATTAGGTAAAAGCTAAAAGTAACAAAATACTAATTAAAAGTCAAAAGTATTAAAAGGCTGGCTAAAAGCTGAGAGTAGCTGGTGTTTCGGTTCACTGTGGGCATAGATTGAACAAATGTAAGATTAAACTTTTAGACAATATGATGGATGAGAAACACTGGTGAATGATGCTGTTCGCTCACGTTTTACAGTTGAGCATGTTGTTCTTATTTTTCCTTCCCATCAAATCATCTTTCTTGAACGTGCTTGACTCCTTCTCGAACCTTCAGCCGCTTAAGGTTTAAAGTAACACGAGGAAATGCCTTTTCTGGGCTGTCCCACTAAATGCCACATATAGGCGGCACCTTCTAATACTTGCAGGGTAAGCTGCTCTGAAAAAAAGCCCCTCGAAAACACTCGGCAGCGCAGGGCGGCGTGGCCTGAAAACCCTGCACCTGCACAAACACACCGAGCCAGGAGAGCGGCCTGCCGCCCTTCCAGACACGCTAAACCACATGTCCAACAGGCCGGAGGATAACATACCTGGGAGCACTTACCGTGAGAAACAAAAGGTAACACAGAATGAAGTTTCCCACAAAAGGACTCACTTAAAAAAAAACAGCTACAACCTCTGGTTTATACATAATGGAAGTCAGTCGAGCAAGTTTTTTTTTTCTTTCTTAAAGTGTGATACACAGCAGAGATCTTTGTCATGAGGGGGGAAAAAAAGAAGTGAAATGGGTGGAGGAGACAGAGAGGAGGAGGAGGAGGAGGGGGGAACTGCTCAAATCAGATTGAGTGAGAACAACAGCTTGGAAACTTCACGAATGATTAAGTCCAGCGAGCGTGTGAAGGATAAAAGGAAAAACATGTTGGGTGCAGTGAGAGCGAGGCCGTGGACCGGACCCGGCGCGTCAGAATGCCTACCTGTCAGACGTGGGGCCCCGTAAAGTCTCTTCTCACCCAGACAGGGCTTCACATTCACACAGCATCACATGACACCTCGCAGTTATGTAACCGTTGCGCCTTTACGGTCATTGTGCTGTAAGTGAGACCGCACGAGGGCCCTCGGCCACTCATACCAGGAGAGCTCAGTTTTCAGTCTGGGGGACTCCACACTAAATCATCAAGCACGTTTTATATTGGAGAAATGTCCTTAGAAAGTCATTTAGTCTAACTTGACAACTTAAACCCTGGATTTAGAGAAAAAAAAAGTATAAATCAATAATGATCTTGAAGGAATGGATTTTACCCACCGCCTTTCATGCCCTAGTTTTAAACTAAGCTCGTTTTATGTGGAGAAATGGCTCAGTAGTTGTACCCGTTTTGTTCAAACCTTGAAAAACAACATTATATGCAATATCAAGAGATGTTTCGCTCAGAGCACATGGTGAGAACAATTCTCAATTACTAACACATCGAATTGTAGTTAAATATCTTTACCGTTGACTGAGTTGTAGCCAATTTTGATTAACTGTGTTCACCATCTTGAATTGGACTGTCTCCAAAAGTTAATCAGTTGCAGATGTACGGTGAATGATTACTTGCTGGCAGTTACATTAAAATCCATCCAGTGGTTCATGTGGTATTTTGGTAAAAGAAAAACAGTATGGACGTCACCAAATAATGCTAAAGCACTTTGAGTATGTTGTAAATGACTGTCTGCTCCTGGAACACCCAATTTTACCTCAATATCTCTTTAAAAGTGACAGAATTATACTCATTTTTGTGTTTTTAGGTCAGCTGACTGAGGCAACCGACTTGAATCAAATTAACTCCAAAGGTTAATCAGTTGTAGGTGATAACAGACAGGCACATGAACACACACATGGGTCGAACCATCACGGCCCACCTATCACCTTTCTGTAAATGCATTTCATGCATTACATCAGTCTTTTAAAGATCCCACTCTGCTCTCTGGAACTTGACAGGTACCTGAGTGATGGTTTCTTCCTGCGTCATCGCCTCCTCCGCCTCTGCCCTGACAGACCGTCACGACACCCGACGGCTGAACGCGGCGCAGTGAGCTCACGGCTGATGATGCACGACGCGCATTAGGTTGTTTGACATGTGGCTAAAGATCCTGCTTTTACGTGGATAGAAAGTATTATAAATATGACCTAAATGCCGAGTCATAATCCTCACACAATGATGTTTGCACGTTAGAATTTGGCAGATGATTAGAACTGATGTGTCTTTCGTAAAAACTAAGAGGGGGTATCTGTTTTATCCAAACAAAAAGACATTTAGTTTGGATAAGCTATTGCACAACAGCTTACTCGCAAACAGACTGAACATAATATAATTTGAAGAAAATTAAAGTAGGATGTGTTTTCTGCTGTGGTGGTGACCAGCAGCTAATGCCAGGAGACAATAACTATACTTTGGTAAATCAGATAAAAAGAAAAAGGAATAAACAGACATGTCACTGCCCACATGTAGACAATAAAACAAAGCAAAAAAACAAACAAACCCAAAAACTGCAGAGGCCGTTTAAAGGAGGTTTAGTCAGATTACAACAGTCTTTTAAAAACAAGTTGGGATATTCTGTACACTCAAAGTAAAAACAGTGGAAGTTAAAAAAGTAACCAGAATCAAAATTTACAACTAAAATGTGGTTACTGTTTTGCAATGGTGCCTTTACACAATAAATAATTTATTAATGTTGTATAAATAGGTTATTTTTTAAAGATTTAAAGACTTTATAACTCACTGATAATGTCTTAAAAATGTTTATGTAGTGTATTAAGTTTTTTATAAGGTTGTAAACACTTTTTAAAGCATCAGTAAGTCTTTATAAAACTGTTCTAAAAGTGTATTAACACTTAATGTATCGATTATTTGTATAGTTGTAAACACTTTCTAAGTATTTATTCGATTTTAGGAACATAAAAGTGTATTAATGTTCCATAAATAGGTTAATAATTAGGTTGACAACGCTTTATAAAATATTATTAAGCATTTTTAAAACAATTATAAAACCCAGTTCATGTACTGAAGTAGGCTCAGTTATTGGCAGGATCAAGTCCTGTTTATTCATTCAGATAAATAATCTAATTTTTGTTTTGTTTTGTTTTTTATTTGCTCAGTTTATGTGGTCCTGTTGGCGTCATCATACTGTGTTCTCCGGGTTTCATTGGAGTAGTTCTCAGACGAGTTGTGAAGCAGCTAGAATGAGGATCGGCACCTCCAAATCTGAGGCCGTGGTCCTCAGCCAGCAAAGGGTGGACTTCTTTCGCCCGGTTGGGAGTGAGGTCGTGAAGCTGAGCTGTAAGGCAAAGCGCTCTGTTTACATTTCTACCCTCATCTATAGTCATGAGCTCTGGGTAGTGACTGAAAGAATGAGATGGCAAATGCAGACGATCAAGAATTTGTTTTCTCCTCAATGTAGCTGGACTCTCCCTTAGAGAAAGGGTGAGAAGTTTCTGGGAGGGACTCAGAGTAGAGCTGCTGCTCCATATCAAGAGGAGCCAGTTGAGGTAGTTCAAGCATCTGGTTTAGATGTCCCCAAGACACCTCCTTAAGGAGATATTCTGTGCATGTCCAACTGGGAGGAGACCCCTGGGATGACCCAGGACACGCTGGACAGAATGTATCTCTCAGCTGGCCTGAAAACACCTTGAAGAGCGAGAAGAGGTGGCTGTGGAAAAAGCTGTCTGCGCTTCCCTGCTCAAGCTGCTGTCCTTACAACCCAACTCTGAAGCAGATAATAGATGGATAGATGGAACTTTATGTATCAAAATAAACTTTGTATCTCTGAATGCTCGTAGTGTTTCTGTACAGGAAACTTACTGACAAATGTCTGATATTTAACATCTAAACTATGATAAATAGAGGTAAGGAGTGAGGATGGAGAGCTCAGATAAATGTTGTCCCACTATTTGGCAAGACATGAGTCAGTATCGATCATTCATCTAATGCACTGTAACTGCGTATTACTGATTTATTGAGTGTTTACATCTTAATTAAAATCTGGAGATTTATCTTATCATAAGGGCAACTACATTTCCAACACATACTCTGAGCTCTGACAAATCTCTTAAGATCTCACAATATCGCATGAGACAGTGCATATCATTTACAAAGTTTGACCAGAACAGCAATAACTCTGTTTCTTTTCATCATAAAATGATTGTAGTCTAAAACTCCTTCAAGGCACACGAGGTCTTCAGTTCTAGGAAGAGTGGCATTGACTTGTAGTATTTAGACGTAAAAGAAAACTTTAAATAGTAGGTTTAGATGCTGCTTTAAAGTTGGCATCCCAAAATGAGATTTCCTGTAAATTTCCATATAATAACAACAAAATATCTGACACCACTCTAAGTTTTGTGAGGATGACCCGAGTGACTCGTGGGGAGGGTGGAGGCATGTTTCGTGCCGTCTGGGTGGAGGTAGGAGAAGCATGTGAAACTCCGGGTGTCGGACAGCTCGCTGACTGATGGCTCCCTCCTGCGTCATCACTTCCTCCTCACTTTCCTGAGGAATTCACCTTTCGCTGTTCCAGCTGCAGCATGGCACATGTTGCGAAGAGGGAGAGGATAATGGGAGAGTGATATTTTCCACTGTCACTTTGGATTTTCGCAGGTGTAATGCTGCGAGGTAAAGAGCACCCAGGCAAAAATTCTGTCCCTGTTTATCTGGTTTTTTTTTATTCTGGTATTCATGCGATTAAAGCAGTAGCCAAACCTCTGCCTAACATTTGTATTACCTGCTGCTGAGAGGAGAAAGGTGGGTGACAGTGTCTTTGCCCGTGTGTGGGTTTTTTTTCTGTTCTGTAAGCAAAATATCTCGTACACTAAACAGATTTTAATGAAACTCTAAGAAATTTATCTACAACTGATAAACCTTTGGAGTTAACTCATTTCAAGATGGACGCCACTGCCAACTGAACTTAGAAAACACAAAAATAGCCAAAACACAGTCCGTTTTACAGATACTGAGCTAAGATTTGGTGTGGTAGTAGCTGAGAGTCATCTCAAATAAATACCTTGAGCATTATCTGATTGCACAAGATCTATTATTAAAACTGTGGCTTAACGGTTGGACTTCAATCTTTTTCTGTCTGTTAGCAAACTATCTCATGAACCACTGAATGGATTTTAATGAAACTCTCAGAAAGTAATCACTGACTGTACATCTACAGCATATTACCTTTTGGAATTAAGGCATATCAAGATGGCCACCAATATTACTTAAGATCACACAGAACATCATTATTTAAAGGTTTTAACTAAATGGTGATACTCTCATTCTAAAACTGAGGCTTGAAAGGCAGCTAGTCCTTTTCCTCAGGCAGTATTTCGTTGAGCAAACACTAAGACAAACTTTATTCAGAATAATTCGAAACACACGCACACATAACACGACAGTAAGGAGGAGGTGTCTGCTTTTAGTAAAAGTGAGAGAAAGTGTAAGTGGTTCGTGGTCACAAAGACACACGAAGAGGACCTGACTGCCAGCAGACGGACAGACAAGCAGACACGGGGCGAGGGTGTTGGCTGCAGCGCGACCTTGCAGCTCCAGACAGATGGAGAGAGGCCTTTCGTTCCAGAGGTACAGACAGGGAGGGGTCTTGTTAGCAACTGTGCAGAAATTTCAAATCTGGAAACAATTAGCTCAAATGGGAACCCTGGCAAAATCATTTCCACAAGCACCATTCTTTTAAGACTTCATTGGAAACAGTTTGATCTCCTTTGTTTACTTGCGGGGTTAGGGTGACTTTTGTTCTCATCTCCTTGTCATTTCCCACAACTAATAATGCTGATTTATCTTTACTTTACCAAGCGCAGCAATGTGTTTACACTCAGTTTATCCAGAGGGAGAGACCTTGAGAAGCAATGTTTTCACAGCCTTTTGTGAGAAAGAAATAGTCCCCAGCTTTTGTCCGTTCACATTAGTCATCTGAAAACCCGTCTGCAGCAGGAACAAGCCCGTCTGCTGTTGACTTTGAATGTTCTTTCACTCCAGAGATCACACACACGCTGTTATTTTCATTAATGCCACAGGGTCTGACCAGGTTTCAGCTGCAGAGCCAAAGGCACAGCAGTGATGAGGTGCACTCATTGCACACTTCACTTTTAAAACAGTCCATGGCCTGAACAATTTTTTATTTTTTTGCAGTCTGGGTTTTTTTTCTCCCTCTCTCTCTCCATGTTTTTGCCAGAATAGGAAGCCAAAATGGGAGTCCTGCTGTGTCTCTGCGTTTTTCTGTTACATAATGTCAGGAACAAAAAAAAAAGTAAACGTCCTCTTATTTGCCCACAAAATTCCTCATCCTGACCTTTAACCTTCCTGCATTAATAGAAAGAGACACTTTGTGTACATGAACGTTCTGATACAGGGTAGAAGCTACAGTCCTGAGCTTATTAGTTGCTGTTGTTCAGTTCATTCTGTCTTCTCCGGCTCAGGAGAAGTTTTGACACGAACAGAATAATCCTGATAATGAGGTCAGGCTTGCCTCAGCTTGTTTTAGAACATAAAGCCTAAACTGGATCTCTGCTGTTGGACAGACATGGCTGCTGATCAGGCAGGGAGGGTCTAACAAAAATATATGTTACCCTAGAAGGAATGTAGAAACAAGCATTTCGGAGCCTGACTCATGTTATTTAATTTGTCCTCTGCCGTATCACTTCTGAACATTTTGAAAATCCGCCTCATGATCTGAGAGCCTTTACTGTCTGGAGCTTTAAAATGGAAATCCCTTGAGTAGCTTACTGTATACCAGCTTTGTTGCCTCATACATGAACAGACATCGAACTTCCTGAGAAACCTTATTTTATTAAAACAGATCATTATTTTAGGCACCCAGATCCAGATGAAGACGTTCTGCACACATCAAATCTCCAGCAAGTATGAAGAACTTTAATTTTAAAGCGCTTGTTCTGCTAATAAATAGACAAACACCTTGTAAGCCAAAAGTTTTAGGCAAAGCTCTCATAATATTTGTTAGCGCTCATGTGATGGAGATGACTCTCAGCTACTACCACACTGAGGTTGTGGGAGCCATCTTGAACCATGTTTCTTCTAAAATTTAATCATTTACATCCAGAGATGACTTTCTGTTAGTTTCATGAAAATTTGCCCAGTGGTTCATGAGATATTTTGTTAACAAGCAGACAGGGTTGGCAGTTATTGCCAAAGTTTTAAACTAAGATACTGTTAGCGCTTGGAGTATGTGTTAGGGATGACTCTCAGCTACTACCACACCAAATTTTAGCTCAGTAACTGTAACTGAGTTGATTCTGAGCCATTCTTGTGGCGGTCACCTTGAATTTGATTGGCTCCAAAAGTTAATCAGCTGAAGATGTACATCCAGTCGTTACTTTCTGAGAGTTTCGATGACGTCTGTTTTGGTGGTTCATGAGATATTTTGATATTTTGAAACAAACATGATAATTAATTAATCACAGAAATCTTGTTTTTCACCTAAATTTGCCAAATTTGATGATCCAGGCTTCATAAATGTCAGCATTTGGTCTTTGTGTTGTCTTATAAAGATCATAACATCCATTTATAATTTATTGTATAAATGCAATAACTGCATTGACTGTAAGAAATAGCATTTGGCTCAAACAGGTGCTAAAACATGCCTATTAAAAGTGGCCTAATTTTAGGATTTTTTAACAAACTGAAAAAAAACAACATACTTTTATGAGACGGGCCTATTTGTGTGCGAGTTGGTAAACAGATCATAACTAATGAAAGTGCAATAAATGTAGCATGTCTGGTAAATAATCATGAACTAGTTCCTCATGTGCTGCAGGAACACTTTGGTGAACAAAATGCAGAAGCAGCCATTTAAATCTTCAGCTCTACGCCCCCCAACAGACAGCCAGTAAATAATCATCCAGTAAAACCATACAGTAAATACACACACACACACACACACACACACACACACACACACACACACACACACCCACACACCCACACACCCACACACACACACACACTCAGCGTGAGGGGAAATTAGTTCAATTTAAAAGAAAGTCTTTAAAAAGTCAACCGACAGAAAAGCACAGTGAGTTTATTTGAAGCTGAGGAATCACGCGGCACATCACGGAGTGAAACACCTGTGTGGGGAAACAGAAACCCTCACAGCAAAGTATGTTGTTTTTTTGTTTTTTTTCCTCTCTGACTGAAGTAACATTTAGCTTGGCAGCGAATTAGACAAAGCAGCGGCGTGTGATTAAAGCCGATGTTTTTATTCAACGCTTTTACAGGAAGCTAATTAGCTGAGGTATGCAGTCGTGTGCCAAGCTGATGGGGGGGTGGGGGGGACTGCCAACCCTGCAGGGAGGCGGAGGCCTCAGAGAGCTGCAGGATGTCTGTTTACATTCAGACACATTCAATTCAAACTTGTGAAAAACTGGAGCGCACCGGACCTCAGGATGAGTAAACCTCTGAGGGCAGAAAAAAAAATCAGATAAGTTGTTTTTTTATAAAACAGCTCCTTTGATATGAAAAACAATCAGCAGACAGAAACACAAACTGCTCCTACAGTGGTCTGAAAGTGAAGCATGGGGGCCACTTAAAGGCCCCACTGCACTACTTGATGTGTAATCGCTCATTTAGCATCTTATTTTGGTGATTTGCTTCTTTCTTTTTTTATTACATTTATCTATTATTTATTTTTATTTTTTTAATGTGTCAGCTTGAATGAATGCCCCACTTTTTTCTGTGTTTTTGCAAATTCTTTTCATTGTTTTGTGTTTTTATTAAACATCAAAGATGAAAGACCAATATGCTTGTGCCCATGTGTGCGTTTGTTTGTTTGTGTTAGTAAAATATCTTGTGAAACAGTGGATAAACTTTACTGAAACTATCAGAAATTATTCTTTGGATGATTAGGCTTTTGTTTAGTCTCGTTGTGCTCATTTTGACTAATTTTTTTCCCTTCATTTTGTCTGTGTTTGCAGCTTTCTTTGATTGTTTTGTGGTTTTTAGATGAAAATTTGACTGTTTTAATAGGATCTGTATAGTTTTTTTTATACAATAGCCCGAGTTGACTGTTGTGAGCTGGTGCAGTGTGTGGCCCAGCTCCTGCTGTATTTAGATGACATCATCCACAAAGTGCAGATCCTCTTCAGGCTTAACCCTCCTGAAGCCCTTGTAACTTCAGGTCCGTTTGACCCGAAGGCCACAGGAGGGTTAAGGATGCTTTATAATCCTGACTGTTTACAGGTTTTGTTTATAATTTGGTAAATTAGATGTTTCCCCAACCCCAAACGTTATAAATTCAAGATGGTTTCCAAATGTCTGTTTCATTCAACCACGATGTTCAGTGTGAGGTCCACAAACCTGGCCATTCAGGGTGTGAAATCCAAGATTAGAAACATTCCAGCTGAGAGGACACAGAACCAGAACAGAGGCTGCCGTGGACCCACATGTAAAGACCACCTGACCTCTGTAACGGCGTGTGTGGCAGGAAGTCTACAGCTGAGATGAGCTCCTCTTGTTTGTTGAAAGAGTTACGCTCTCAAATTCTCGTCAGCGTCTCTAGTCTCAACAATTGTTAGAAGTTGGGGATATATTTAGGCAGTTTCCATCGTTCAGTTCTGTTTTTGACATTTCAGTCCCCCCACTTTGTTGCATCTGCACAGATGTTCTCTGGCTATCAGTTCATAGCTGTTTTCCATCTGTGAGTTTCTTTTACAACCAGTCAAAAATGTATCATTCAAAGCCTTTCTCTTAATGATTAATGAGAAATTTGACCAAAAAAATAAATAAAAAATACAATCCCTCCATCAACAATGCTCATCTGGTATCAAAATTCCTCAGCCCGTTCGCCTGAGTAATCCTAAACCCAAGTGGCTAAAAGTTTCCACCACTCTAGGCTTTAAATAGACACTCTTTCCATCTTGATAGTTCATCTGCCCCCCAACCCCATTGTTAAATCTCCACAGATCATCTCGGGCTCCAAATCCAATATTAGTTTCCAGCGTTCGTCTCTTCAGCCTCAGACAGTTTCCATCAGATTCTAGTTCTTTCATCTGTCACTAACTGGATTGGGCCTCGTTCATTGTTAAAAAGTCTACAGATCATCATCCAAAAACCCTTTAAAACCTTTCCCCAACACATGTTTTTGCGGACTGCCTTAAAACGGTAAAAAAAAAAAAAAGAAAGCAGCAGTTCTCCTTCTCACCATTTGTTTCTCTTTTTTTTACTGTTTTGCAGGCTGGAACAGTAAGACCTCATTCTACTGTACTGGCAGACCTGTTTTCCTAATCTATAGATATCAGGAATCAACTGACTTTAGCAAGCACAAAAATGGCTAAAATGCAGTCAGATTTACAGATTTCGAGCTAAGATTTGGTGTGATAGTAGCTGAGAGTCATCACCAAATAATACCTTGAGTGCTTGATATTTGTTTTCAAACTTTGGCATTAAGTTTTGGAGTCAGTCTTGTTAGTCGTGTTAGCACTGGGTGGATTTTAATGAAACTCTTAGATATTAATCGTCTAATGTAAATCTACAACTGATTACCTGTAGGATTCAACAAGATGGTCATCACAGCCAACTGACCTGAAAATAGACAAAATCGCTATAATTTAGTCAATTTTACAGATATTGAGCTAAGAGTTGATGTGGTAGCAGCTGACAGTCATTCTCAGCACATACTTAGAGTGAGATTGTGCATATTATTATTTTCAAGGTTTGACCAAACCTTCAAATATTGTTTTTTGTTGGTTTTTTTAATGAATAATACTCTAGTAAGGATAATGAAGTTTTAAAATATGACAAGCAAAACAAAATAACAGTTCTCTGCTGTTTGCAGTCATGTTGTTTTCAGCTTTTCCACTCTGAAGAGTGGAAATTGCAAAAAAAAGAAGAGTTCAAAGAGGCAAAAAATATGCAGGCAGGAAAGTCATTTTGAGATCCTGGTTTCATGTTCAGTTTGCCCAGTGGTGTATGGATGGTTTGTTTGAAGTTAAAGCCATGGAACATTCTTCCAATAGCCTGCCAGCTACCGCTAATGGAATTCAGTTTAATTGGGCTGAATGTAGGTAACACAACCAAAGCTTCAAACGTGGAGCCAGTTTGGGAAAAACAAACCAGGTCTGAACGTCTAAGTTATATATAAATACAGGAACATATACATGAACTGTGTGTGTGTGAGTGGTTTTTTTTTTCTTTTTGAAGGCACCACAACTGAGTCAGCAATGATGGATTTTAACTTGTTTCAGTGGAAGAAGTTGTATCAGACAGCATTAGTCTACAAGAACATTTTTGAAGAAATTTTAAGGCTGCTGGTCCAGTTACCGCCCAAAATTCCAACATGCATCAGCTTTCCTTTCCAAGGGAAATATGTTATTACCTTTGTAATAATATAAGCTGAAAAAGTGAAGACAATTTGATTTATAAATTATATAAGAACAGTAAAGAGAGCCAAGAGCAAAAGAAATGCTAAAGCAGCTGCCAGTGGTTCATTGGGGTTACCATGGTAACTGCACACCTGTTTCTGTCTCTCCCTGACAGCAGTTTAATAATACACACAAATGGAAACAGATCAAAAAGTCACTGTACAAAAACTGTAAGTTATATTGAAAAAAATACTAACCTGTAAGAGGCAGAGCAGGGTCTGTTTGGCACATGTCAGTGTTTATGTGTCTACAGTGTTTTACTTAGGAAATATGACAGGTGAAAAAGATCCTTCACTTCCAGTTTTGACAGGAAAATTCAGAGCTCAGATTCAATGGAAGTCAATGAGAGTCTGAATGTGTGAACTCTGCACTCTGCAAACCAGAAGTCCTGCAGCTGTGAGGAACACACCGGGTGAAAGAAGACAAAAATGCCTACATTCTGATGTATACAGTGTATAAGAATCGTAAAGACTGTGAAGATAAGAAGTGTTTGTCCCATTGCTGTCTGCAGTATGTGGAAATTTATTTTTGCAGTTTTTTTAAGATTTCTGTTTGTCGTATGATGTACTGCTACCAAAAGTCATAACACAATATTCCTGATTGAGATGTACGTTTTGATGTACAGGGTTTTTTTTTTTTTTTAAGAAGTGAATGTGAATCAAAAATTGTGACAGAAACAGGAGAAGCAGCATCTGAGAGCACAAAGATTCACTAAACCTAACAAACTTGTGAAATGTCATGAAATGTATATTACACAAAGCAAATTAAAGACATTTGATTTTTTTTTATTTTTTTATTCTGGCATATTAAAACAGAAACCAAGAAATCTGACTTTGACCTGTAGTGGAACAAATATGGAACCTCATAACAGAATGGTTGGTGCCACTTTTAGTTTGACAGGTTTGTTTTTCCCGTTTAGCTTTGAAAGTGCTGGGAAGGTATGACTGAAGCTTCACTGAATCCCGTCAGTGTGTGGGAATCTCGGAAACAGTGACAAGATGTGGCACAAGACACAGAGACCCGATGCTGTAACGTCAGCATCGAGTGTGACATCATTATCGGTGGTGTGATGGAGCACACACACACACACACTCACTCACACACGTACGAGACGCTGGAGAAAACCAGGAGTAGTTTCCCCTCTCTGGGCCTGACGGCGAGACTAAATGAGGGAAGTGTTGCTAGCAGAACCTGACGTGGACATGCAAAAATGTAGCCCACTCAGACACACAGGCTGTCTTCTCCACTGGTCCCGGAGTTGGAAACTCTCAGACGACACGCTGCTGTGGCCTCGTGATGTCACACAGGAACTATGAAAGGAGCCCTGATGTGATGAGGCTATAACTGTCAGACAGTAACCAGCGTAAATCTGGACCGGGACACAAGGCAGGTTTTGACCTGCAAGAACTTAACTATAACTATGACGTCAGATGTCACAGTGACCCTGGGCAAACTGGAAGAGCTGAGGATCACTGAAACACTGGTGGGTGGAAAACAGAGCATATTATTATCACAGTCAAGGGTTCAGCTGAGTTTGTTAGTCGAAAATAAAAGCACCACACATTTGAACCCTGTTAATCCAAGCACACATCCATTCATCCATTCATTTACTATACCTGATAAATGCTGGTCAAAGTCCCATTGTGACAAGAGCTGTCTTTGGAGCCCAGCTCATGCCAGGTTTGGAAAAAAAAAGAGAAAATGATCCATCCCCTCGGTTTAAACCATTTGCGTGGGTTTACAATGATGTTTGAGTCTTTTTACAACAGGTGTTTGATCAAGTTTTCTTTTTTTTTGTGACAAAGCTGAGAGAAGACTTTTAAAAGAAAACAAAAATCAGCACAAGTTTGATGAAAAATGAAGGAAATTTAAATTTATTACCTGTAATAAATTGTAAATTCTTCATTGAATCATTCACACCAAATAAGTATTATTATACATCTTTAGTTATTGCTCAGTCTAACATCTTTTTAATAGCTACACATTTTGTTTATTTTCATGTTTAAAATAAAATTGATCAGAGAGGACAGATTGGCCCTGATTTGTGAAGATTTTATTTGGTTTTGCATTGGTCTGGGATGTTTTTCTGTCCTAAAAAGACATTTAAACTCAAGATCTGCCATGTTCTAAGGAAGTAAACCCTCATGAAGACCATTTGGTTATAAAATGTGTGATTACCTAACAAGGAGGCGCACATTTTAACTGCATTGTGAACATCAATGCATTTTCCATTGTGGTAAAAGTGTCTACAATGAAAGGTTGGACTCTGAGCGTACATGTGTTTAATAACGCTGATGCCAACAAATACAAAGCTGAGCAGACTCCCCTCGACACTGTAACACCACCATCGCTCCAGTACTGATTTTAACCTGCGGCAACTCTCTAAGACAAATATCTGTGTCTATACTTAGACTTGATATATCTGAGCCTACCTCACACAGAGACACATGTTTCCTTTGGCCACCACAGCCATCCCATCCACACATACAGACCTGCAGGACGGGCTGTATGCAGCCAGTTTGCCTGCTGATATTCAGAGCAGGAAACCCTGACTCACACAGGTTTAGGACTGTTCAGTCTGACAAAACAGCCAACAAAAGCATCCAAAAGAAGATTAGTTTCTGAGCTTTGAAGCTAATGTTAAAGTGATCATTCAGATCTCTTGAAGTGGGGTTCTGAACCATCAATATCTTACCTGTTATAGATGGCTCTTTGAATCGCCCCAGTTAGGAGAAATCGTTTATTTCTAATGTTTTATTTATTGCAGTCTGGAAAGTCATCAGAGTGTACAGTTTTAAAACACACTCCTGGGAATTCCTGAATTTAATTTGCAAAACAACCACTAAGAAAACAGAAAGAAAATAAAAGTTGTGTTGTGTTGTGCACATCGGGGCTGCCAGAAATAATATACTAAATCACTCTGACCATGAAACAATGGCATTTCACTTTATCATCTGAAGGCATCCATTAAAAAGTCTCCTGAAAATGTCCAGTGATGGAAGATAAATGGACTTATGCAACAGCCTGACAAAAACTAACATAGCTTACTGTGCATGTAAGATAACAATGTCAGCTATGTCTGAGTGCTGTTTTGCAGAGAGCCAGGAGCTCGCTCCTTCATCAAGCTGCTTCCGTCAGATAGCCTGCAATTTAAGTCTGGGTCCAGAGGCTGTGATGACATGCAACACACACATTTTCTCTTGTTAGTTTCTTTTCCAAGACACAGGAATCCACAGAAACATCAAACTTTCACACTTTCGACATCTGTGGTCGAATGGTCAGGCAGGAGTCCCTACTGTACTGAGCCAGCAAAGAAAGAGAACATAACCTTATTAGGGAAAGTGCATAGGCCCTTATATGGGGATGCTTCCTCTCTAGTAACAGCACAGTCTGCTGGCTTTTCGCTCACATTCCTTTCCTTCAGATCCAAGTTTCTCCGGGAGCTTTTCATTTCCGATTTGCTGGCTGGAGTAGGAGCAGGGCAGCCTTTCATGAGAGTCTAGCCTGGTGTGAGATCCCCTTTTCCAAAAGGAAGAAAAAAAAGAGAGAGAGAGAAGAAAAGAAAATACACAAACCTCCGTCTAGCCTCTTTCCTGCGAACCTTTACTTTGGGTTTGATGTAGTAAAATAAGCCTGGCCGGGAACAGGGCACACCTGGCCTTTCAAGTCCATCACAGACTAAACCTCATTAGGCAGGTGAGAAGTCCAAGAGCATGTAGTCTTTGTTCTTGTCGTGTCAGCCCTGTATTACCTTCATGGACCGGGCTTCACTTTCACTGAAGTCAGCTCAGAGCTTTTAATCATTTATGCTGAGCATAACTCAGTGGACTCAAAATGTCCTGTTCGACGAGAGATAAAATCTCCAGCCTCCGGTTTAAAATGTGCCCTGTTCAGCAAGTACAAAGACCAGCTCAAGATCAGATCAATTCACATTTATTTTAGGAATTTTTTTTTAAGTGTTTACATTATTACATCAGTACAACGTGCTTTGAAAGGAATATTTAAACCTCCTGTTCAGCTTGCCTTGGCTGGTTTTCTTGGGAATTCCAGGTAACTCAGGAAAGAGGCCATCAACATCCTGTTTTTCATTCAACATCACATATTAGTGACAGAAGTAAACATACTGCACTTTCTCTTAGCTGTTTGTTGAACATTACCCAGAGTCAGTCACGAAAAAGAAGTTAGTTCTGGTAGAGTCCTTTGAGGTTTGTTAGCAGAGAAAATACCCCGATGCGCCAATTTTCTGAAAGTAAAGTACAGTTATATGCAAATGATTCACTAGAATGAGATGTGTTGCAACAGGCAGACAAACACACACACAGACACTTTACATGATCACCTGCCTTTCATGGCAGCAAAAATGATTGTACCAGCAATAGTTAGAACGTTAACACCACCAGCAGCTGGTAAACAAAACTGTCTGAGTAAAATCTTTAAAAATCAGCTAATAAAGCATAGATTTATACAAAGTTAAACAGTTTGATGATAAGTTAGTCAACTACGCTCATGTGTAGCTTCTTCTAATTTTATTTTGAGATTTTCTATCACTTAAAGGGGCAGCATGTGAGAATCAGTGTCATCTAGTGGTAAAGATGCAGATTGCATCAATCTAAATCTTGCCTTCTCTGATTCTTTCACTTGTTTTGAAAAACCCATAGTGGCTGAAAAAATTCAGAAAACTGGTTCGTCCACTCCAGACTAACTTTGTAAACTTGTACTTGTAGATATAACTGGCTTGTTTTTATGTAATAAAAAAATGCAGTAACCTTTACTTGCTGATGACAATTAACACAAATGCAGTTATAAGTATCATATTTCCACTTATGTTACAACAGCAAATATATTGATTTAAATGTTTAAAGCTGGAACTTCAATAATCTAATGGTTTTGTTTGTTTTGTCTTCCTATGGAAAAAAACAGAATTCATGACCTTTATATCATCTTTATCATATTAGGAAGCATTTGTGCTCAGAACGCCTCTCTCATGCTGAGCAGAACATAATGCACACATAATAGGCTTAAACAAAGAAGCTTCGGCATCGAAAAATCCAGCCGCAGTTTCCCAGACGTGACCACATGAAAAGATAAGACAAAGTTACGAGACAGCAGTTGGCAGGTCTCTGTACTGGAATGAGCACCTTGACAGATAACCAGCTCAAGTTAATGACTCCAATGATTTCCTTTTCCTAACCGCTTAATTTACCAGAGTGCATAATGTTTATGCGTCTTTGAAGCCAAGGTTGAGGAATGTTGTTGTGGGCTTAAAGCCTTAACCACCTGCTACTCATCAATGTGTTTGTTTTATGATTTGATGCATTTTAATGAGCTTCTACCTGTTGTTTTTTAACTGCTCCTCTTTCATGTTAAACTATAAGTGGCTTCACACTTAAACTCTGTGTCCTCTTTCCTTCCTTTTTTTTTTCAAAGAAAATTAATATTTATAAGTAGTGGCTGTCTGTTTGTGAAGTCAGGCTTCAGGAATTCCCAGTGTGGGGTCCTGGGCTTCCAAACCAGACTTATCCTCCCGTTACAGATGAAAGCAGCTCTGAGAGAGAGACAGGGAGAGAGAGGGAGAGAGAGAGACAGTGTTGTTTGGCTGAGCAGCAGAACCCTGCCTTCAGACGGCAGGAATGTGGGATGTCTGGAGTGGGGGTCAGGAAGCGAGGAAAGAATGCCAAGTATGTCCATGTTTGTCCAGGGCTGGCTCTCCATTCAGCCCCCAGTGACGTGCTGCGAGGGCCGGGAAGTATAAAGGGAGCCCGAGTGTGCAGTCAGAACTCAGATCAACTCCTCTACTGAAGCTAAACTCTAGCTTTCACTAAGAAAGAAAAGAAAGACGGTGAGCGGAGCTGCGGATTGACAAGAGATCAACTCGATCAGAAGACTTTCACAAGCTCCGACTCTGAGACGAAAGGAAGACTTTCTCCACGAAGACTTTGGAAGAAATCAGAATTTATTACAGAAAACCTGAGAAGATGTCTGCTGGAATAAAGAAAATGATCTTGCTCCCTGTGCTGTGCATCATGCTCTCATACATGGTAAGCTAAAACAAAGAATTTAGTTGTTACAACTTACCTTGCTTACCTTCAGTTTTTCTAAAATAGCACTGTGTTTTAATTGTGTAGGTGCACATATCTGTCTGCAGAGCAAAGTGCGTGCATGATATTTACCTGAGCATGTTTCTCTGTACTCAGGCTGCAGGTCAGGAGTGCTCCGGCCAGTGTTCGTGCCCCTCCACCCCTCCCCAGTGCCCTTCAGGAGTGAGCCTGGTGCTGGACGGCTGCGGCTGCTGCAGGGTGTGTGCCAAACAGATGGGAGAACTCTGCACAGAGAGAGACATCTGTGACACACACAAAGGCCTTTACTGTGACTTTGGTGCCCCCACCAACAGACGCATCGGAGTCTGCACAGGTGAGCCACTGCAATGTTCTCGCTGAACATCATCACATCCTCGGTGTACGAGCCAAACCATGACCCCCGCCTTGTATTTGCGCAGCCCAAGAAGGAGCAAGCTGTGTGATCGGTGGCGTGGTGTACAGAAGCGGCGAGACGTTCCAGAGCAGCTGCAAGTACCAGTGTACCTGTCTGGACGGAGCTGTGGGATGTGTACCACTCTGCTCGATGAACATCCGACTGCCCAGCCCAGACTGCCCCATGCCAAGACGAGTTAAACTGCCCGGGAAGTGCTGCGAGGAGTGGGAGTGTGATTCTCCCCCTACAAACACCTTTGTGGGCCCTGTCCTGTCTGGTGAGTCTCTCCTCCATATGCTCTATATGCAGAAATAAGATGAATTCAGGGCTGTTTTTTTTAATCCAGTTTTCCTGTCTGTGTTTATAGCATACAGAGAGGAGGAGACTTATGGCCCAGACCCAAATATGATGAGAGAGAACTGCCTAGTTCAAACTACTGAATGGAGTGCCTGCTCCAAAACCTGCGGCCTTGGAATCTCCACCAGGGTGACCAATGACAACAGTTACTGCCGCCTGGAAAAACAAACCCGTCTGTGCATGGTGCGACCATGTGAGTCACAGCTGGAGCAAAGCATCAAGGTGAGTTCTTGTTAAAGCACGTTGCTCATAAACTACGGTTTGTTGCTACCAACACCAGCTAAAATAGTTTGTTTTGTGTTTTTTTTTTTTCCTTCTCGCAGAAAGGGAAAAAGTGCATCCGTACCCCCAAAGTCTCCAAGCCCATGAAGTTTGAGATCTCCGGCTGCACCACCACCAAGTCCTACAGGCCAAAGTTCTGCGGCGTCTGCCTGGACGACCGCTGCTGCACCCCCCACAGGACCACCACCCTGCCCATGGAGTTCAAATGCCCCGACGGGCAAGTCATGAAGAAGAACATGATGTTCATTAAGTCCTGCGCCTGCCACTATAACTGCCCCGGGGAGAACGACATCTTCGAGTCGATGTATTACAAGAAGATGTACGGCGACATGGCGTGAACCGCAGTGGGACGATCCGAGTTTATGACTTGAAAAAAACGAACAGAACTCCATCTCAATTTGCAGCTCAGTATATATGTGTTTGATGTTTTTTTTTTGTCATTTTCTGATTTGTTAAAGTAGCTCAGACACTTTGTTTTTGTGTCTGTGAGTGTTGTATGGCTGGTGCATGGCAGCCACTTAGACTCAGACAGAGGGTTGCCTTGCAGCTCCAAAAGATTTCTGCACTATAACGTTTTATTTTTAATTTTTTTTTAATGACAAACCTACTGTCTGGTTTCCGCCCAGTCCACACGATTCTTTATTTTAATCCGACCATTTTTACTTTTATGCATATTTATATCTAAATGCTGACCTCTTCTCTAATTGAGATGTTGAATTCGTCCCCCACCTCCACCCTGAGTCCAAGACCAGACCTGTAAAATCTGAGCAGCTGTGTTGGGAGCAAACAGACCAAGCAAGTCAGTGTTTCATAGTCCAAACAGGTCTGAATGTGTCCTTGTGTGTGTGAGTTCAAGCCTCAATGTTAGCGTTGTCTATGTGTGTGCGTGTGCTTACAGGAAAGTCAGAGCTTTGGCCAAACATGTGGATGAGAACCCAAGCAGCGTGCTGAGTTTAGGGTTAGATGTAAAACACAGTTGCAATGGCACTGAGAAAAGAAGGAAAGAAAAAGCATTTTGACTGTTACCATTTCAGGTCAGAAGAAAGAAACCAGGCATCTTTTAAGAACAAGATGTCTACTTTGTACAAAGATTTGAAGAACAGACTGGAAGAATTGTAATTTCATTCCTTTTTAAAAAAAAAAAAAATTGTTGATATGTAAATCCTGTATATATTTGTACAGTTTAAGTTAATTTAAAAAGTCAGTTTTGTTCTGTGCTTTAAAATTTAATGATGTTTTTTTTTTCAACATTATTTTTTACTGTTTTGTTGAGAAGTGTGACGAAAAATGTTACATGTTTCACTGTGTAGCTGGGAATAAAATTTTATATTTTTATACAAATGAATTTTCTTGTTGTTATGTTTTCATTTTGACCAAAATCTTACTTACAGACTCAGGAAAAGACCCCCCTGCCTGTCTTTATTACCTAAAGAACAAAAAGCTTTTACACATCAAATGGCTAATTATTTTACCAGGTTTAACTTCTCCAAAGGCTGCCCATATAAAGTGAACAAAACAAGATTTTTTATTCAAGATTCCCTTTATATTTAGTCAACAAAAGCAGAATAAACAGTAATGCTTATTTACATAGTACTTTTCTCCAACAAATAAATTGTTTCACATAAAACACATAATTTAAGACCTAGCAGTCCTTGAAGGTTTGCATATTGCCAGTCGCCTTTCATATCAAAGTATAAACTAAATCATCTTGTGTCTGAACTTGTGAATGACTCTCAGCTACTACCATACAAAATTTTAGCTCAATATCTGTAAAACTGGCTGAGTTATAGCCATTTTTGTGTTGGCTAAAGATGATTAGCTGTGGCAACCTTCTTAAACTGGGCTGCCTCCAAATGTCAATCAGTTGTAGATGTACGTTCAATAATTACTTCCTTCCTTCCTTCCATCCAGAAGGGTCATAAAATATTTTGCTAACAGACAGTGTTGACTGTAACAGTTAATACCAAAGTTAGTAGCAAAGATGTGGCACACTGTGTTGTACTTGACGTTTGTATCGGGAATGACTCTCAGCTACTACCACACCAAATTTTAGCTCAATATCTGTACAAGTTGGCTGAATTTAGGCCTTTTATATGTTTTCTAAAATTAGTTAACTGTGGGAGCCATCTTGAACTTGGTTGACTCCAAAGGTTCATCAGTTGCAGATGTACAACCAATGATTAGTTTAAGAGTTTCATTAAAATCCATCCACTATTTCACAAGTTATTTTGCTGACAGCCAGACACACACCCACACACACACGCGCGCGTGCACTCATAGACTTAGGAAACAACATATCGCCCTTTCAGCACTGGTGGAAGGCGATAATAAAAGCAATACAGTTAAACCTGCCTCATTATTCATCTTTTATGTGATTGTGAATAACAGTTTTATTACTAAATAAACGTTACTGTACAATGTACAGTAAGTAACGTACTGCTTAATTCGGTGGTTTTTATGTGGATTGTCTGTGCACTCTCGTAACATAGTCTTGTACAGAAAAACAACTGGGAAAATCCACACAACTGCTGGCTTTTAACCAAAACGTACTATTAAAGTAGGTGCAGCATGTGTTTTTGTTTTACAGCACTACGAAAACACAGCAGTGGAAGAACTGAATCTTGGCTGCTTGGAACGAAAAGTCCTGACAGGATGATGTCCTCAAATAACTTTGTCAAAAACAACCCCCAACCTATGGAGGGAAGAACCAGGTCTTGGCTGCAAAGAACAGAAGGTCCTAACAGGACGGTGTCCTTAAACGCCTCCTTTTTTAAACAACTCCTACCTTTCAGAGGTGGACTGAAACGGCCAAATGTCGCCCTCTTGTGCCCTTTCCATTTCATCAGCACAAACATTTTTACGTTTTTATGCTCAACGTTTTTTTTTTACATCTACACCAAAAAAATTCCAAATTAAAAAGAGACCAATAGAATTTGTGAAGGTGTTTTTTTTTGTATTTGAGAGACGACCGAGGAGAACCAGTGTAAAATACAGATGTGGTTCAGTTTTAAGATCCAGTTGCGGAACATCTAAGAATTGAGTTAAGAGCTCATGAATCAGTATTTGGTGTAAAAGATTGTTAATTAGGAGTTATAATATAAATTGATGAATTTTTGCACATTGTAAGGTCTTGGAATATCAAAACAGTGTTTTGTCTTTTCTATCTTGTAGATTTTCTGTCACTTTTTGAATTGGTGTGGGCTAAATAAGCTTTGGCTTCAGTCTGCTCATTTAGTTGTTGTTGTTTATTGTAAAATGAGTGTTACTTGAACTTGATTATATAAAACAGCTTTTGCCTAGGCGTAGGAAATTTGTCTGTAATGTGCTGAAGTATCCTTGGGCAAGATACTGTACACCCCTCACTGCCTCCTATATGTTTTTCGGTGTATGAGTGAAAGTATAAAAGAGCTGAATATGAATACAGTGTAAATAGAAGCTAGAAAAAAAAGGACTGTATGTGGGAGGAGTGTGTGCGCGTGTTTGAATGAGTAAATGAGAAACACATTGTGAAGCACTTTGCAGAAGCTGTATGAAGTCATGAGGGTGCTATGTAAATGTAGACTATTTACTAAAGCTGAATAAACTCTTTCATTCTTTCACATCTTCAGCAATGTTCATAATAACCCAAATCGTGGATTGTTTATCTTGATTTCAGCCAGTAACTAATATAATGCTGTGATAAATTTGGGGTTCAGATTTATTGTGGGGTGTCTGGTCGTCTTGTTGATGTGTGATGGAAAGAAAGATGAAAGTGAAGCTTCGTCTGCAGTAATAAAGGTGTCGCTCTGGTTTGTTGTGGTGAGGAAGGAGTTCAGCTAAAAGACGAAGCTTTGGACTCGCTGGTCCTTCGCTGCAACCCTCGCCAACGGTCATGATATGCGCATCATGACAAAAAGAATGAGAATCCTGAATGCAAGTGTCTGAAATCAGCTTCCTCCATAGGGTGGCCGGGCTCAGCCTTAGAGACAAGGAGGAGCTCCGAGCAGAGCCGCTGCTGCTCTGCATCGAAACGAGTCCTCTGAATGTTGCTGGGTAGAGAGATGTCCGTCTGCCTTTCAGTCTCACACAAGTGGAAGAAAATTGATGGATGGATGGAAATAATGTGCAACAAAAAAACACCTTAATGCTATTTTAAAAGTGGTTTTGCACACAGTTAACTATTATTATTATTATTATTATTTTGCTGTCCAGGCTTCTTAACACTCATCGTTTCTGTATTTGCTGCTGCCTGGCAACAAAAAGAGCAGAGATGCAGGCTTCATTTTCCAACCAGTTTTCAGATACATCCACAGAGGCATTATCTAAGCTGTCCAATGAAGCTGCGATTTTGGACTTTCTTCCCCAAGAAGAGCAAACACTGTGACGAGAATATACTGAGAATTGGCAATTGTGATTTGAATCAATGCAGGACTGTTTTTTCTTTTTTTTAAAATAATGACCAACAGAGAATTCTGATGCCAAATCTAAGGGTTGAAATATGTGCTGGAACTGACTAGATTGTGTCAACAGCCAATGTGTCATCCCGATGATTCATCCTGTCAGCTTCCTCGCCCACAAACAAGCAAGTGCAAACTTTATCTACACTCACAAATGGGTTTTTGCAGTTAGACACTCGTTTCACTCTGAACTGTGTGAGTAAATTGTGAAACTATAAGGAATTAACACTAATAAACCGTGCCTTCAAATTCTGCATGTGTTGAAATATTAGTCTAATTAGCGCTATTGGACGGATTTACAAAAACAGACACTTCCAGAATCAGTTTGTTTATTTTCTTACACAAATTCATCACAATGTTAGATTACAACTCAGTCATTTAACTGCTAAAAATCTAAACTTATTGCCTTGGCTTGATTAGAGTCCCCTGTGTCCGCTGCAGCAGGATAAGCATCTATGTTTTCTTTTATTCTTTAACTTAGTAAGTAAAAGAGCATTCCAGAAAGAGCTTTATACAAGCCTTTACTGTACAACTCCACCCTGATGGTGCTACCTGAATTAGCCCCAACCTTTCATATGAATCAATGCTCAGTGTTAAATGATCAAGATAAATGTGCATAAAGAAGAAATGATTGTAAGACTGTCAGAGAACATGGGTATTTCTGTAGGAATCTAAGTTCTGCACCGAACTTGTGCATTTGTGTGGTGTTAGTATGCTAGCTTCAATCTACAGGATGCTACTTTCATGTGAGAAAATGAAGAATGTCTAAAAATAAATAAATAAATAAATAAGCTGCAGCTTTGTGGCACCCTAGAAGAAAAATAGCAAACGATAAAACCTTGTCACACATTCACACTATCTATCAGAGGAAACCAGGCATCTGGTGAAGCGGAGAAGAACAAGGAGACAGGTTGCCGTGTCAGACTTGTGCTGGTATCCTTCAGCCTCGGCGCAGATCGTGGAGTTTCTGGGCAACATTTTCAAGCTCCGACTCGATAGCTGCCAGACTTTCAATCTCAGGCTCCTGCAGGTTAGAATAAGAAGACGGGACGTGAGGATAAAACGCCAACAATGTCATGTTCTGTTTGTGCCGTTTCTCTACCTTTCCTTGCAAGAACCCACTTCATAAAGTTCATTTTAATATCAACTTTGTAACAAAGTGAAAACTGTGCAAGCTTTTGCAGCCACGAAGGCTACTGCAGAGAAAACTATATTCTCTGAGCTTGTTGCCAATAATAACTGCATCTCACAAGTCTAGCCATAAAAAAAAGCTTTCCTCCTCCTATATGATATATAGTTTGGCCTTGAGGTCAAAAGCAATAAAATAAGGAGTTAGCCTTGTTCTGTAGATGTTTAAAGCCATTTTTGATGATGATGTCAAAAATAGTTTCTGTTTCTTACAGAAGGATTTGGCGTGATCCCTTTGTACTTGGAAGGATTTTCGAGTTCTAAGTCAGAAAAATCATCTGAAACGACCCCTGAAGTCTGACTTGGAAAGTCAGATTTCTGACTAATCCCAACTTCAAAATCCAATAGGACTGCCTTACACAAAGAGTAGTGATAAATACAGTAATTAACTATTTATTTCCACTTTTAATAGTTTGTATCTTATTTATTCAGTCACATGTGCTGTAAAACCTCTGTGCTTCTATAGTGTTTGCAGCTGTGGTTCTTGAGATCGGCGACATGACTCAAGTTATCTGTCAGTTGCGCCCTGAATGACTTTTCTGCTGCTTATTTGCATATCCGGTTAATTTGGAGTGTGTGCTCTCCCTGTGTTGTGCAGCGCCCCTTCTTGCTGAAAGTGTTTAAGTGGCGCACAGGTGGTGGAAGAAGGTTAAGATGAAGAGGGAGGCATGCGACAGAGACGTGTGATCAGGAGAGGCAGAGCCTCACCTTTCACCATGAAAAATAAAACAAGAACACAAATAGTAAAATAAAATGTGAATATTAACATTTGTTTTATATTAAGTTTGTTTAATAAAAGGTTATTGTTTATATTTTTAGTTATTTATTCATTTTTACACATTAAAATTGTTGAACGCAGAACGATGATGATGATGATGATGATGCAAATGATGACTTTGGTTCTGTATACAAAACAAAACATAACTTAAATGGGGAGACAGCTAGCATGATTTTGTCTAAAACGCTAACTTAACGTCTACCTTCAAAGCTTAAAATAGCCCACCCACGCTGACAGTGAACATGAATGGTTTTAATGTGCTTCATATAGTTGGGAAAATAGGACCTTCAAACACACTGGACACCAGGAATGTGAAACGATCTGCTGCTTACAAAACAAAAAAAAGGTGCTATTTGTGAAAACAGATTTGAAGGCACACCTCTTTCCTAATGCCGCTTCCTTCATCCTCCAGCCCTCTCCTGGCCTCTGGTGCCCCACGAGCAATCATCTGCAGTTCCTTCTCCTCTGGACTCCTCTGAGCATCTCTTTTCTTCTTCTCCTCCTCCTCCTCGTCTTCGTCTGGGGCCTCCTTTGAATGATGAGGCACTTCCTGCTGGCTGCTGAACTGTTGCTCCTCTTTTTTGGCTGTTTTCTTGTTCAGCTGCAAAGACTTGGCCCTCTTGGTCCAGTGCTTGATGTTCTCCTTGCTCCCTCTTTTCATTTTATCTTCTTCCTTTTCCTCCTCTTTACTATTGTGTCTTTGTGAAAGTGGCCCAGACCTTTTGCTGCTTTCCTCTTCATCTTCCACCTCAAACGTTCCCTTTGTTGATTTGTTTCTGGAGGGAGTGCTCTTTTCATCAGATCCATCACCTGGAAATATATATATAAAAAAATAAAACATGAGCAAAACTCCACTTCCTGTAATGAACTATTTCATGCCAGCTGGCAGTGTTGTCCCCAGTAGTGCTTTATATGGATTATCAGCATAAGTGAAATAATCAGGTGACTTGGCTAACGCTGCTTTTAAAGCTCATTTCATTTTGCTGGGAAGCTTCTGCAGACGTAAGCTATTGAAAAGAGTTTTGATATAAGAATGATTTCCAGCCCTAACCATGCGGCTTAGCTCATTTGAATTTTAGGATATGAAGGTATTTAATCAACTCTGTTGATGCTCTGTCAGTATGCCAGTTATATTGGCTCCAGTCTTTCAGTGGCAGAAATGAAATTCATCATGTAGATGGAAGTACTTCCATCGATCATGTGTCATGGCAGAGGCTTCCATTTACAAGGCAGTTTTTCATGCACTCTCCCTGTCCAACATTAAACTATCCACCTTCAGTCAGTGTTGTTGTTTTTAGTTTGACAAGATGTCCTTTATTTCTAGACTAAAAATAAATCTGACTCGAGTGGATGCTTGAAATGTCAAGCCTGAAACTGAGGATGCATGTCTCCTGTCATCCTCCCTTTCTGGAATTTGAATATCTAACAGATTGAAACCAAAGACAGAATAATTAGCTCGCCTCTCTTATCCTTCGCCTCGTTTTCCTCTTTTGAATTCTCCACCGAGTTTGCTCGCTTCTCATCGTGTCCCCCTTCCTTGCTGTTTCCAGCTCCCTCTTTTCTCCTCTTCACTTCCACCTCTTCAGCTCCACTGTCCTCCTGCGACTCCCTGCTCTCATCTTCCTCCTCACTTTCATGTCCCTCCCTCTTCCTCTGGGATAGGATGGATCTTTCGCCAGGGCCTCCCAAAGCATCCAACATGGATCGATCTGAAAATGGAGAAAGGCTGGAATTGAATTCACTTCAGGAAATTGATTTTCCTGTCATGTAGAGAGACATTCCTTATACAAAGTGAGTAAGGTTTATTGTAGTAGAATTGATCTGAATTTGACTGGCACAGTGGTTCAGCCTGTCAGCCATGATAAAATCCACAATTTTGGGGGGTGTTTCTTAAAAACTGATGCATTGCCTGTCTCCTATTTTGTGTTTTACCGGGAGTCTTGCAGTGACTAACAAAGCTAGGTGTGGGAGGACCTCATGCATGTCCTCATTCTGTCCACAAAACACGTCAGCAGACTTGAAATTCCCTTCAGCACTTTTTTTTCCACTGTTCATCAGCACTACCTTGCTGAAGCTGTAATGTACCTTTTTTTTTTACTATTTTAAAACAAATGATTGCTGTCTGCAAAATCTCATGAATCCAAGTTAATGACAAGACTCACCAGCGTCATGATCCATAGTTGGAAGAGCTTTTGTTATGGGGGTCAGTGTATCAGCGTATCTCTGCAGCACAGCCCTCTCATGACCACCTTTAATAAAAATCCATAGACTTTCTATCTAATCCGTCAATTTTTATTTGAATGCATGAACGTGCACAGTCAGCACAGAAACAAACATCAGCTCTGACTAATCAGTGACTCACCTTGAACAGCGATCTCCTGCAGCTCCTTCAAGAAGTTGTGATGACGAAGGATGGTAAGGAGCCGGTCATCTGCACAGAAAAACACGAGTTATGATGTGAGTCTTATAGTAACTCACACAGAAACAAGACAAAAAGGAAAATTAAAGCCTTAGAATTTGGGCTGCACAATATATTGCAAATTTATTGTCATCCCAGTATCAGTGAGATCAATATGACTTCTTGGGCTGCAATAAATAATAGGCCATTATAGATCAAGTACCAAGAATTCATTTTCTGCAGGCTAATAACACATTTGGTCAATCCAACAGACGCTCTCTTGCCTTGATGCCCTTGGTTTAGGTGATAGTGATGACAGAAGAGAAAGGGAGGAAAATGCGAGTTTATTGCAACTGATTTTGTCATCGCAATGTTAAACAATATTATCACACATCACAAGTTTTTCTAATTTTGTGCAGACCTACTTGGAGTTACTTAAAGGAATGCATATTGTTTGCCACATTTCATGCCAGAGTTTTAAACTAAGATCATCTCATGTTAAGAAGTGGGGAGGAGGAGGACTTAGGCGGACTCTCAGCTACTACCACACCAATTTTTATCTCAGTGTCTGTAAAACCGATCGATTCAAAGCCATTTTTGTGTTTGCCAAGGTTGATTATCTGTGGCAGCCATCTTGAATCAAGTTGCCTCCAAAAGTTAGTCAGCTGTGGATGTGCAGCCATTGATTACTTTAGCAGAGTTTCATTAAAATCTGGCCAGTGGTTCAGAGGCACAGGCAAAAAACATTCCTGCGCACCTTTTGCCTTTTTGGCGGCGAGCAATAAAAAAAACAAAAACAAATAAAAGGCAAAAAGGCAAGTCTGATGGGGATAAAACACAGGTGTATACCTTTCTTCTTGACTTTTTTTAGAAGGACTCAGCAATTCACTTCTCATCGGAGTTAATTGCCTGTGAATTTACTGCTTTCAAAGCAAGAACACAATTAATCATTTGGCTCATAGAGACCCCCCCAGTGAATTACAGCAGCAGTTCTGCTGACCCACAAACAGCACTGCATACTGTTGGAAGCAGCAGTAAGTAGAGACTGTGCTGTGCTCTTGTATAACTCTGAGATTTGTCTCTTCCTCTTTACTCCCCCTCTTGTCTTTCCATCCATCTGGCGGTGTACTGTTTCCCTCCTGCTTGCACAGTGCCTGCTCCAAACTCTCAAAGAGTACTGCTCCGATTGATTTTTTTTAACGGCAAGGACAGCATGAAGGTAAAACAATGGCTGTGTAACTGAATCGTCCTCACTGAGTGCTGGAGACCCTGATGTATAAAATGCTCTGCGGCAGGTTTTTATCCGACCGTGACTGCGCCAATCCATTAAACCCACGATGAGGGCATTGTGCTCTGATGATGAAACAGCAGTTTGTGCAGACGTGCTTTTTAGAAATGCAGTGTTACTTTTAATCTCTACTGGAGCTTGGCAGTGATGATGGAGATGAAACCTAATCATGATGAATGTGGTGAAAATAAAGCCTTACACATATTGCAGAAACAATGAGTCTCCGTGGCAATTATACACATTATACTGAATCCTACATATCAGGAAAATATTAGCAAAAAAATGATGAAATTCTGAAGAAACCTAAAGCAGCTATTGCCTAAACTTCCAACACCAACTTTGTTATAATTTAATTTAAAAAGAAATACCTAAATTTTGATGTTTTAACTGTATAGGAACTGTAAAGACAATCAAGCTTAAAACAACATTGTTATACATCATCATTAGATCACCATGGTAACCACAAATCTGTGTCTCTCATTCCCTGACAGCCCTTGTAACACAGAAACAAACCAAAACGCAAGCCTTGATAAACACTTGCTGCGCAAAAACTGTAAGTCAGATCTTAAAAATTCTTAAACAGTGAGCAGCAGAAAGCTCGGATAATCACGTATATGAATTGTTATGTTTCTGGAACGTTTTATGGAGGAGAGATGACAAGTTAAAAAGACCCTTCACTTCCAGTTTTGGAGAGAAATTTTTGTGCTGAAATACAGCTGAAGTGTCTGAAAGCTTGTGTGTGCACTCCCTGCACCTTGAGGGGGTTTGAGAAAAGGAGTCCTATAGCAGTGAGAAAACTGCCTCCGTTTTGATGTATAATTTTGTACATGTTCTAAAAAAGCTTGTGGCTGTAAGAAGAGTTTGTTTGCAAAAGTTTGAAAAGTTCAGACAACTTCCAAAGTTACAATGAGTGACATCATCAACTGTCAGGTTAACATTCTGTGGGAAAAAAATGTTGAAAAATCATAAAACTTCAGCTGCGACTGTGTAAAAATGGTTGAAGACACCAAAGTGAAGTATAAAATCCAAGTTTCTGGGACTTGTTGAAACTTTGAATGATGTTTCTATTGGGAAGTCTGCCTGAGCTCCAGAGCTCCAAAGAGGGCTGGGTTTTCTCACCATGTTTCACCAAAACCCCATTTCTGTTTGTGGGGAAATTTTTTTGCAGTGTACATGGTAACACTTCCAGCAGCCATTACACACTACTCCCAATCAAGCTGCATGTTTTTGCAAGTTTTTATGGGTTTTTCTTTTTAAAAGCTGCTGACGAAAACCGTGAACAGAATGATAAATGCATTGGCACCCTTAATCGACACAGTTTGCATAAAACATTTAAGGAATCTCAAAATTTTTGCTGAATAAAACTTACTTTGCAAAGTTATCTTTATAGAACAAAACCCATAAATAATTAATTCTACAAGATGGATGAAAACTTGACAACAGTAGCAGAAAAAAGGCTGTATAGCTGCTTATATTCCAAGATTAATTTATTACTTTTTTGTGCTTGAAGGTGGACAAACAGAAATAGAAAATTTATCAAATAAATGGCAGAATATTTCATCAAAAAAAAATTCAGTTTTAACAACATTGTTTAGATAATTTTATAAAATATATGCATCCATATTTTTTTCTTACTAGAATAAAGTTTGATTTGACAACAAACACAAGTCAATATTTCATTTCAGACCCTGGAAAAAAATGAAAAATAAATTGAGCAGATTTTTACATTAAGACATTTCAGCCTTGAAAACAGACGAGGAAGATTACCAGAAAAGGGCATTCGAGAATACAAATATTCATGGATAACTCTTCCAAAATGTTTCTGAAGATACAATTTTATCAATGTAAATGTTCTCTGTAAATTTGCCTGTATTACCCATCAATGGCAGCCCAGTTTTATGACATGGTATGGTTTCATGTATTTCATTCCAAAGTTTCATAAATTTTTTATATTGACTGAAGAGAAATTATGCATGCTAATCAATGTAAACATTGGACGAGTGTATCTGGTAAATTTGAATGAGGCTAATTATGTCTCTGTTGCATTTAAACAGATTTAGACATCATATTGTGTTCGTATTTGGACCTCTTTAGAAATCTTTAAAGTCAAACCTTAAAACAAGCTTCTTAATGTGGCCCTTGTTTCATTTTATCACACCGTGCAGCATCCATAATGTGTCACAACATCACATCTTTATAAACCTTGCGAGTCTTTTTGTGTTTACCTGTTTTCAGCGTGACCAAACACTCCTGACTGATTGGCATGAGGTGTGGCCTCGAGAGCACGTCAGCCAGCGCCTCCACGATGCATTTCATCACCTGCGGACAATTCAGAGCAACGCTCAGAAACCTTGACTGAGATGTCCAGAAATGATCTAAACAGATGCCTTTGTAACTGGGAAATTATAGAAAATAATTAATTAGTCAAGATGACTGACTGTGATTAAACTATGATGCTGGTACGCTCACGATCAATTATGAATGTGCAATTCTTCTGCTACTCTTTGCTCATTGGATTTACTCACTGATTTAATTATTTAAAGCACTTCAAATGAGAAATTAGAAACAGTTCAGCTCTTTGTGTGCTTTACCTATCCTAATACCTGCATGCAGGACCATTTATTTACCCATTTATCTCGTCTTTCTTCCTTCCCTTTCTATTCCTGCCTTCCTGTTCTAGAAAACCCATCCTCTGCAAAATGGATCCTGCCTCCCCCAAATCCTGGAGGTCAAGGCTCTCCAATGGTCTCTAATTAGTACTTATTGATTTTAGTCAAACTACAACCCCCAGTGGAGAAGGTGCTCAGAGTTAAAATGCAAGGGTTAGATATCTCTAATTAAAGCTTGCCTTTCAAGTGACACAAACTCCTATTATTTGTCAAAGTGTGGGTTTGTTTTGTGAAAGATGGAATAGTGTGCAGCAATCTTTAAAGCGGTTATGTCAAACACAAAGAAAAACTCACCTCCACGTCGTCATTCTCCAGCTGACTTGAAGTCACTGGCAATGACAGAACTGCAGGAGAAACAAACACCAGTCTGTCAGTAAATGTTTATTTAAGTGTTTAAGTGTTTATTTGTGCATTTCACACTAAGGCAGTGTTCGTAACGCGGAGCAATTAAAGAGGTGCTTTGTCGCTGTCCTTGGTACTGAACCTATGCAGCCACGTCTCTACATGTAGGTTTTTACACCACTTTTAATTATTACTATTAATATTATTCTTACCGCAGTTGGACAAAACAGTCAGAAGGAAGACTCCTCTCCCGATCATCTTGTTGGAAACGAGGTGAATTAAGCTCTCCAGGAATAAAACAAAACAGCGAAGCTTTTTTTTCTTTTTTTTTTTTTTTTTAATCAGAGGCTTTTGCAGTAACTCCTCCTTGAAGGGAACAGTCGGCGGCTCACAGACGCATTCTGATTAAAAACTTGGTCGCCTTTCGGTATTTCTGGAGAGCTAAATTTTCTGCTGCATCGGTGACCCTGCAGACTCCGTCCTCCCCCGGTCTCTGTGCCGACTGACTTCACCGCGACAACCTACCTTTTATAGGGCGGGAGGGGGGAGGAAAGGGAGGGAGGAAGTGACGTCATCCTTGGACAAGTGGTTATTATTGCGCCTCGGTGTCTTATGTTGGTGGTTGTCAAGGCGTGTACCAGGTGTAGGTGAGCTCAGGTGGGGAAGGTGACTGGCTTCTGATGCTTTGAGGAACTTCCAGCAATAATTTGATATATAGTTTTCCTTGTAGTTGTGATCAAACTTATCACCTTCCGTGATTTCACAAAATTTTAAATGTTTTGTTGTCTGATGTATGATCGTATATGCAATGTAACCAGTTTTCCTTCAGTAAACAAATATCATGGGCGATCGGATAGTGCTCAAAGTATGCAAAAAGGATCAGTCTCAGCTACAGCCACACCAAATGTCAGCTCAATATCTGTAAAATTGACTGAGTTTTAACCATTTTTGGATTTACTAAGGTTAGTTGGCTATGGTGGCCATCTTGAATTACCATAACCAGTTGTAGATGCACGTTCAAAGATTACCCCCTGAAATTTTCATTAAGATCCATCAAGTGGTTTATGAAATAAGAGGAAACAGACAGGGTGCACAGGAAATTAATGACAATGTTATAAAGAAACATCTGTTAGCACTTGGAACATGTGTTGGGGTGACTCTCATGTACTACTACACCAAATTTTAGCTCAATATCTGTAAAAATGACTGAGTTAAAGCAATTTTGGAGTTAGATGCAGTCTGTCTGTGGCAGCCATCTTCATTCTTGCTCACTCTAAAAGTTATAATCAGTCGCATTCAATGATAACTTTCCGCAAGTTTCAATAAAATCCATCTAATGGTTTGGCTGATAATAAAACTCAATGGTACATACATTTCCCACTTGTCTTTAAACCTCATAAAAATGCATTTGCAACAAAAGGATTTTAGAGTGTGGATAAAATAAACTGAAGTTAAAAAAATGCACTTTAATACAGTATTATTGGTGATTTCTCTTGACTACATGACAGTTCTTTGTAATTTAATCATGTCATTGTTGTACAGCAATCAATTGAATCATGGAGTTAAATTATTGTTAAGAGTGACATTGCTGGATTAGGACTTGTCATCTACAACTAAAGTTATTTTACATAACTGACAACTAAAAATATTTGGTAGCTAAATAAATACCTATTACTGACTTAACATGGAATAATTTTAGAAGGTGTGAGTCCTCATTTCTTTCAGGATAATCTAATTTAGGATTGTTTGAGAAATTATGCGGATAAAATGATTTTATTGCAGGATATAACTGCCAGATTTTATTAAATAGTAACTTTAGGTCAATGGCTAAAAAACAACCATTTAAAGATTTTTACTTTACTCCTCACAAGACACTGATCTTTGTTTATATTATATTTGCAGTTGGTCAGTTAGTTTTATAGTTCTGCAATGAATAAGTTTGCACCTTTATTAAAACCAAGTGGGGTAGTCCATTTTCATTAAGTCTCTAAATAAAATAAATTCAAATACATCATTTAATTAAGTTGAACAGTTTCATTGCGTAAAAGTCTGTGTGTTAGTGACAAACGTATAAACTGTGGAGCAACCTCAGACTGTTTGCTTTCTTGTATCTTTTATGTGCGCTGACTCACAGGTGTACACAGACCCATGAGGCAATTCTGTCTTTTGTTAGTAACACATTCATTAAAACAAATCACAAAGAGGTTTTCAGAGTGGGGGGGGGGCTGGACTGTTTCCCCGCTTCGTGTTTTCGCTCGGCACCATTCACTGTGATCCCAGAGATCTCATTATGCTTTCAGAGAGACAATAAAGACCAATCTGCGTCAGAGACGGATACATATTGTGCCGCACAAACCGGCGGCAGCTTTGTTTAAATATGAAGGGGGTTTCCTTTGAATGCAATAATACCGCCATTATAAAATCTGACAGGTATGAGGGCTGAGTGAAATTCAAACAGTAATGGAAAAAAGATGGACATATATATATAAATATATATATATATAAACATACCACAAAAAGAAAGGAAATTTATGTTTGGTCAATTATTCCTTTGTTGTAGCAGTGCTTCTTGGCAATAAATTTTATACTGTTGGAAAGTCTGTTTATTTCCCTTTATGTTAGGAAAATGCATTTGTGGATTGATCAGCAGAGATGAGTATGTGTGTTGTGTCTATCAAAAACAAATCTTCTCTGCCAAACAACTTATTCTGCTGTTGACTCTTGTTTTGAGCTTCTGGTTCCCCAGGTGTTGACAATCAGGTGCTTTATTGGCAGCACCTGTGAGCAACCAGTTGCAATCTCATATCTCCACAGGCTGAGGCAGAACTCTACCCTCCAAGATGACTATGCTGGCCTCCATGGAGCAGGGTTTATTAGAGACTACCTCCAAACTGTAGGAGTGAAGAGGAAATGTCCTGCCTCCAGTCCTGAATGTTGAACACCTGTGGGATTAGCTTGAGTTGTGCTGTTTGTTCCAGAGTGACCAACACAACCACACTGGCTGACTTACAACAAATGCTGGTTGAAGAATGAGATCTAAAGCTAGTGAGCAGGATGAGGAGGAGGAGCCAGGCTGTTGTGGCTGTGTATGGTTCTTCCACATGCTTCTGATGCCCTGTTTGTTAAATGAATAAATTGGCAAATTGCAAATATGTCTTGTTTTTTCAGACTTCAATCTTTCAATTAAACAACACAGAGCAAAAGTCAAGAGTCAGCGCAAGAGTCTATACACACACACACACACAAACATATATCATATATATATAACGTTCTGTTTGAACAAGTGTCTTTGTTAAAAAAGACAGAGCAAACAAAAACACACATTAAAAGGACCCTCTTCTATTCAAAGTGAGTACCAGTATTTTGTGCAGTAAGAGATGTTTACTTTAAACTAAGAGACACCATCTCATTCTCTTCTGTACATTTCATGTCCACCACTCAATCCATTATGTTGGTTTTCTGTCCCAATCAAGAGGTGAATGTCCCATTTCTGAAACCTGAGATGAGCTTATTATAGCGTCCACCTGCTTTTATAAAACTATCTGTCCTGCACGCTCCATTAAACCAGAAAGTACCTGATGTTCAGTCATATGTTGACGATCATTAACACTGTGACTATTCCATTGAGGAGTGACATGATGTGTTTACATATTACAGTGACTCAGTTGTTCATCATGCAGTAGCGTATGGCATCGTGCTGTTATTTGCTCACAGGGTGCCTAATGTAGAGGCTTTGCTTCCTGTTTTATCGCTCTCAGTGCATATTAACGCAGGATCTGGAGGACAGAGAAATGAAAGTAGGCCAGTAACAGCCTGAAGATCAGAGGAAAAGACGAGTGACTAAATCACTTCCTCTCTAAAAAGTCAGAACTGTCTGGAGAAATCTACTGGGAATGAAAGGAGTTAGAAAATTTTCACATTAAATCATTTTGTGGAGCCAAATAAAACTCTTTACCATGCCACTACATTATAGCTCTATTTAGTTTTTTAATAAAAGGTACATTTTACATCTCAATGTAATTACGCAGGGATCAGATACTGTACCTGAGAAAACTGAGAAATAAAATACTGTAATTTATTGTTTTATTTGGACATGTACAAATGCCACAATAACAATTTAAACCTGTATGCTTCTCTCATTACTACACTTGCTGTTTGTCTCAAATAATAAATACAGTTAGAGATGCACACTGCATGACATTTCATTAAAAATACATAAATGCTAGTAGCAGGTGGGTGAAAACGATTGTCTCAACAGTCTGTTCACCAACAGTCTTAGTGAAGCAGCCATCACATCATCAACAATAACTGAAACCCTCAAAAATAACATCTCCAACAGCTGCTAAAGCGTAAATATATTCACCGACAATAAAAGATAAGCACCCAGACAGATGGTGGAAATGAAATGAAACTGAAAGACCATGTGGTGAATGGTGTTACAAAGATTACAAAACCAGATTAGATGAATAATTGTGTTGGCAATAAGAGTACACTGTTGGTTCCATGTCAGTAGGGCGTCGCCCCCCTAAAGCTTGGATACAAGAGGCGATTCAGTGTGGAGCGGAGTCATGCAGCCATTGTATCCTCTCCTACAGCAGGCAGCCCACAGCTGTTGTAAAAAGCCTTCAAGATCTGTCAGATCAGCACTCAGAGTTGATATCTGAGCTAATCCCACATGTTTGACTGGGGAAAGATTGGATACAGACAGTCCAAAGGCACATATCATGTGTGCATGGGTTAAAACACTGTACAAGGGTGCTGTCTCAGGAGGCGTAAGACATGAAGACACAGGATGTCACTGATGTGGAGATGTGCCATCAGGGTTTCTTGAATCTTTACCAGAAGTGACCTGAAGTCATACCCTGAGGCTCCCCACACCCTGATGCCAGGAGTAACACCAGCATGTCTCTCCGAAACATTGACAGGATTGATTTTCTCCACGCTGCGCCACCAAACAGGCACATAATGGTCATCCATGGTAACACAGGAGTGAGATACATCACTGAAAATGACTCAACACCACTAGTCATTATTCCATGCCATGTTGATGGAAGCCTACAAATGGGATGTGAACCTATAGCCTGTGTTCAGATGGCAGGTGCAGATGGCATTGGGTTCTGCAATGCTTACAATACAACAGTTCTCCCTTGGTGTGGTCTGCTTAGGCAACCAGAACCTTTCATTACATGTGTGGGTGTCCTATGTATCCGCTGGCTGGTACTCACTGGTAAGTAGTTCCAGCTGTTCTCAGTTTTTGTCCTTAACATACAGTCACTTCTTAAAGAGTACTGGCACTTCTCATACACCTGCCACCTGTACACAGTTTTCAGCTGTGGACGATTCATATAAGCTACATTACCCACTGGACGCTTGTTGGAAACATCAAGTTATTATTCGTTCTACAATGTGAACATCAACCCCC
>NC_051448.1:14106404-14121704 GCF_001649575.2 Kryptolebias marmoratus | reverse complement strand
CACACACACACACACACACACACACTTTTTGAGCACTGCCCATTGGTTCCAACATCAAGCCACGGTGATATCTGTACGCTAAGCATGCCAGGCAAATACCACAATGTAACCCAAATCAAGCTCCAGCAAGTGAAAATGTGTCTGTGGGACATTCTCTGCGTGATGACCTTCACACACTGTTCTCAGTGACTGTAGATCACTCCAGCAACTGCCTGATAACACATCTGCTCCACTCAGTGCCACCACTTATGCCCTCTGGTGGCTATTTTAGCTGTGCCAGCCCCTTCCAAATCAAATCATTTATACCCATTGTTAGTTTTCATGTGTATCAAATTACATTTAAATGAGATCAATTCTTCTGAGTGCTTATCTTTTTATGTCAGTGAGTGTATTTAAGCCTTCACATCATCAAAGGATGTTTTGGTTTTACTTTCTCTCTGAATTCAATAAGACGTTCAAAGTTGGACAGTGGCTCACTCTTGGTCAGCCTGTAATATCTATTGAGCACATCAGTGTTGTGAATTTGAAAACAAAAACAAAAGTTAGCTAAATGAAAGGTAGACAGCAGTCATATGGAGAAACAGCAGCAGGAAAGTGACTGTTGATGATGAAGCCCCAGAGGCAGGAGCAGGTGGAGGAGCCCTGACCACGATCGGGCGGGTGTAGATGTACGGGTGTTCCTGTAGATGAGACACAAAAAAGAACCGTCACAAGCAGGAAATTCGTTTCTTTCACATTTAAATTCAAGAATAGTCTACAGTCCTGCAGGCTGTTTTCTGAAGCACACACAATAGTTTTCACTTATATCGTATTCACAAAAATCCCATAACTTACATTTTTACAACAAAAAAAACTCTGTCATGGATAAGAAAAATTATTCTGTGAAGACCTGCCTAAGTCTTAGCAACACAATTTTAGAAAATCTGGCAAAACAAATAAGGTTTTAGAGAAAGAAAACTCAAACATATGATGTAAATGTACTCTAACTTTCCTGCACGAAAAAAAAAAATCAATTGAAGTTATTTAACTAATAAATTAATTTATTCTTTTTAAAAACATCAACTTCTTGGAAACTGGAGGTGATATTTCATAATACAGTTTATCCAAAATGATAACAAAATCTTCAAATTTCTGGTCAACTTGAAATATTCTTTGGAGGTGATTTAAATTCAATTAAATGATGTCAGTTTATTATATTATATGGTGAAACCTTTCATTTCTCGCTGAATGAAAGGGAGCTGATAATGTAATTACCTGTGTGTGTGTGTGTGTGTGTGTGTGTGTGTGTGTGTGTGTGTGTGTGAGTGTGTGTGTGTGTGTGTATATGTGTTTGTTTGTTTGTCTGTCTGTTAGCAAAATATCTCATGAACCACTGGACAAATTTTAATAAAACTTTCAGAAAGCACTCATTGGATGCACATCTACAAATTATTAACTTTTAAGTCATGGACACCACAGCTAATCAATCTTAGTGAACACAAAAATGGCTCTGACGTTGTCATTTTTACAGATATTCAGCTAAAATGTAATGTGGAAGTAGCTGAAACTGATCCCCAGCAGAATCTCCGAGCACTAATAGATTGTGGAAGATCTTTGCTTAAAACTTTGGCATGCAAGGTGGTGGGCGATATACATTCCTTCCAGTAACGTTAGTTAACAATTATTTTGTTGTAACAGCTTAGCAAAGCCATATAGAGACTTACTTCAGGTGGACAGATGAGGCTGATGGGTTCAGAGAAACTGCTCACCATCATCTTCCTTCCCACAGGCTGAAACTATGAGAAAAACACAGAAATAAGAAGTTAATTCACATTGTTTTCACTCCTGAAAGTTGTTTTTATCATGTTTTACTTTCTAATTCATTCCTATCTGAGAACTGATGTTCCATCAGACTTCTATCCTTGGTAAATTCTTCTGAATAGCTTGTTAACCTTGAACCTTTTGTGTCTCTGCTTTGAAATATATCAGCGTAAGTCTCTGTTCACCATGTTGTTCCACAGTCCTTTGGCCAGCTCCTCCTGACCCCTCATGGTGAAGTGGAAGCAGTCGTGGGTGAAGAAGGTCATATCAATTTTCCCATTCTGCTTAAAGAAACAAAACAATTTACTGATGCAATGTGGTGTTAGTAAGACATGCTGTTTTTATAGCTTCTCATCACGATCATTTCAAAATCAAAGCGTTGTCACATCAAGGAGCCTTGTGATCCAGCCCCCATCATGCACAGTTTCACACTGATTCATCTCCTGAAAGCAGACACTGGTGCCACACCAATATGATTTTGTTTGCAGTGTAGTAGATTACCGGGAGGCGTGGAGGTTGTGCGTGCTTCAAAAAAGGCTGCAGAATGACGGCAAAGTCCTCCCTGAAGAAACGGCCGCTGTTCAGGAGCTCCTCGAGTCTTTTCTGCAGTTAAAAGTTAGTAACTAAACAATCTACTATAGTCTCATGTTTTCCTGATATCCAATACAAACACCCACAGTCCTTAGAGAAAGCTGTAATCCTGAAATTAAACTGTGGCATGAATTTCTTTAACCCTCCTGAAGCCCTTGTAACCAAAGAGAGGAAAAGAAGCCCTTGTAACTTCCACTGGAGAGTTACGCAACTCGGTACTATGCAGAGTTTTGTAGAATGAAATAAATAAATGGCACCTGATACTCCAGATTGAGCTTTAACAACTCCTGCAGCTCTGGAGATTTGGACGCTGGCTCCACCAGGCACGAGCAGAAAGCCCTTAAACAGACAAAGAGTGACAACGAGCTAAAATCTGAATTTATTCTGAGACTATAAAAATGAGACCGTGGTAAGATGTGTATTTGTGACCCTTAATAAGCCTTTTAAGATGATGAACACTGAAATAGAAGACCACACACACAATTTGATAATTTCAAGATCTTCTCTAGACTTCAACAATGCTTTAATGCTCATATAGATGGTAAAACTGACTAAAACCAGCTCACCGCTGAAGAAGGCACCCTGGGGAGGGCTTCTTTACCTCCCTCAAGGCCTGCATGGGCGGGATCTCAACCACGTTGACAATCATACGGGGAACCTGAAGTACAGTATGGAGACTTGGGTTGTAATAAATTCCAGCACTATATACTCACCACCTTTTGCCCTCTAATATTTTTACATTACCTCGTTCATCAGCATTTCCAGAGAGACGGTCATATAATGTATGTAGTTGTCCACTGTAAAAAGAGTCTAAGAAAAATGGAGATTAAGGCAAGGAAAAAGCTTTTTATTTCAAACAAAATTCATCCTAACAAAAGAGAAGAAGACTAACCTTATCTTTGCAGTAATCGCAGATGTCATTCATGCCTATAAGAATAGTTAGAAGCTTCCAGTCCTCCTCAAAATTCAGACCCTAAAGTAACAAAAACCAATGGTTCAGAGTTTATATAAAATTAACCTATCACATCTTTGTTTTAACATTTTTCAAGAGGAGTGAGCCACTTCTGTACCTCATAACCGCTCAGTGTTTCAATGAAACGTCTTGTCTGCTTGGGCAGGTTGCTAAAAAGTGAAAAGAAAAACTTTATTTATGTTATCCTGTGTGGTTGAAGCCTGAATCCTAAAAGAAAACAGCAGTGCATTTAGGCTGACGGGAAAAAAGGCAAATCTCTAAACCAGAAAGACAAATAATCTCATTAAATCTGTATTGCTGCAGGTTGTTATCACAGCTTGTTACAGGGATGAGTTCTTACAAGGTGTTTTCTCCAGTCACAGCCAGATTTAAGCCCGTGTCCTTGATATGAGCTGGCATCCCATTGATAGTCTTTCCAGGAGAAGCACCCACAAGATTGGGGTTGAATAACTTGAGAATATCTAAAACAGATAATAAGATATAATTTTTTTTTAAAATGCAGTGGGTTTTAATTTTGTTGCATAATATAAATAAATAATGACCATCTTACTTGGCAAAGTAATAACATCTTTTAATGTGCCAAAGCCGCCGATACTTCAAATGAAAACAAAAATAAAATTAGAAATAAAGCAATCTGCATACATTTAATTGTGTGAAAATATACCATCTTTAAAATATAGATAAATAGAGAACTTTTTGACTCAAAAGATAAATGTTTAAGCATAACAGACTACACTTTTTTAAAGGTTTCATGGTAGGTTTCCCTTTCTAAATGCCCGATCTTACCTCCACGACAGCTGGCGAAACTCTATAGGGAGCCCAAGCACAGTGGTAGCATTAACACCTACTGCCGCCTGAGCAGAAAAGACAGCGTCTGATCATTTAAGATGACCTTAAGGCTTTTTTTCATATGTCTTCCATTTCGACTGTGCTTTTGTTGCAGCAATATTTAATGGTTATGATGTAATTTTGCACACCTTTTCAAAGCAGAGCAAATGTGCAAAATTACTGTAGACATTTCAGGTGATAGATTTTCCACTACTGGTGCTGCAGAGAGAAAATAAACACCTACTGTCAAAGAATCCCCCAGAGCAGCGATGACTTTAATATCTGCCGGCTTCACAAATTCAACTTAAACCAAATGGGAGAAGGGAAGCAAAGTGAGACACGAAGTGAAAGTCAGTTACATCCAGTTAAGCTTCAGGTAGATTAAACTTGTGGTAAACTGGGTGTAAACGAGGCAGACCTGAAGTGGGTACGGAGGGAGAAGGGCTCATGTCTGGACACTGGAATGAAGGATGTTTGAGGTTCACAGTCTGACTTGTTTTCACATTGTTCTGAAGAAGTTAAGAGAAGAAGAACCACTGCGTCACAATCAAACACGTTCATTTCGTTTTCATGAACTCGGTGACTCTTGTTTAGCTTTGGGTCTTCAGTGAGCTCCCTGTGCTCTGCACATGCTCAGGATGTCTGCTGAGGAGGATCATCAGCTCACTTCTGAAAGAACTCTGTTAGATGTTCAGATATCATCACGTTTGGTACGTTTTGTTAGTCCGTTCATGCATCTCCTTATCTGCTCAGCACAGTATAAAATGTTTTTGTCCTATCTGCATCATCATCATCAGGCTCTAGCAGTTCTGACCCGAACAAATGCAAAGAAACAAAGAAAAAAAGTTTGAGTTTTTAATCTTTTTTTTTCTTTTTCTTTTTTTTTTTTAAAGTTCATGACAGCACAATTAGAAAAGTACTGAAAAAGCATGGATTGTTTGGAAGGGTTGCAGGAGAAAACCTGTTCTCTTTAAGAGGACCATGTCAGCACGACTTAGGTTTGGAAAGGTTCATTGAATAAACTACAAGACTTCTGAACTATTAGTCAAAAGTACAGATGTTTACCCATAATGCAGCATGTTTAGGAAAAACCACATCATACCAACTGTATGGTGGTGGAGGACTCCTTACAGTCACTGAGTCGATCATGAACTCCTCTGTAGATTCTAGTCAAATGTGAGGCTATCTATCCAACAGCCGAAGATTGGACCAAACTGGGTCATGGTCCAACAGGACAAGGATCCCAAACACAGCAGCTAATCTACAACAGAGCAGCTCAGAAAGAGCAGAATTAAGGTGTTGTAATGATCCAGTCAAAGTCCAGAACTCAACCTGCCTGAAACGCTGTGGTGGGATCTTCAGAGAGCTGAGCAGAAACCAACGTCTGTAAACCTCAATGAACTGAAGCAATGTTGGAAAGAGGAATGGGCCAAAATCCCTCCACAACCATCTGGGCGACTGAGACAGTCTTACAGAAAACCTCTACTCAGAGTTATTGCTGCTAAAAGGGGTTCTACAGGCTGCAGGGTCAGGGGCTGGAGGCAGCTTTTCAGTTCTTCCATTTTGGCTTCATTTATGTTGAATAAATAATGACATGGACTTTGAGTTTTCAATCTTTCCCCATTTTTATTCTCTTGACTTTGTATACTTGACACAATACCAGCTTTTTGAGGCCGCCCATCTCAAGATGGTTTAAATTCAGTTTTCATGCTGTTTTTTTTTTTCTTTCCAATCAGTCAGTTTAAGCACATTTAAAAGAGAACCAGATATAAAAAAAATCATTTGACAAAACTATCAGTGTTTGACTTTTAATAATCCTCTTTACTGTGTTTATGTTCAACAATAAAATCAGGTGTAATCTTACCTCACTGAGAGCCTCCATGTTGCCGTGATTTATGCCGTTTCCTTTAAGAGAGGCAATATTTTCTGAGTATTCAGTTAGGCCTCATTAATTAATCAAAAAAGTACACTTCTTCAAAGTACAGGGTCTGTAGTGTACATGTAGTTCATAATAGGTGCTTTTTTATACCAAATATTAATAAAATAAGTAACAAGACTACTTCAGAAGCTGTCATAACAATAAATACAGACTCACTGACCCATGATGGGGTAGCTCTAGCCTCCAGTTCATTCCAGCACTTACCTTTGACGGAACAGGACACAAACACACATGCTGCCACAGCGATCAAAAGCCTCTCCATAGTCTTGCGTATGGACCACTCAAAGGTTTCCCCTGCAGACGGCACAATGTGATGCTCAGTTTGTACAGCTCTGTCACTTTGTTTTAACCCCTCCATCAAAAGCTGAGTGACAGCCTGCAGCTCCAATAGGAGTCGTTCTGATTATCAGTGTGTCTGATAATACTACAACATGTTCTGTTTTTATTTATAAAGCTAAACATGTAGGCCACAATCAGTCATTCTACTGAGAGCTGTGACACTAATCTACATTTGATAGTTTGTGAGTAACATTTGACACAGAAAGGGCGGTGTTTATATCAAAGGTTCAAAGCAGCAGGTAAATGTCCATGTTCATTTATTTAGTTTATTTACTCATGATGGGAAAATATAATAATTGAAAGCATTAATACAATAGTTTTAGACATGTATCAATGTAAGAATGCTGGAAAATCTTCTGATTGTCCTGCAAACAAATCTTTCCGATCCTTTTAGTAGATGAACTTCATGCGGCTGTACAGCAGTTAGACTCAATTCTTACAGAAAAACAAAAAGGTGGAACAAATCAAATGAGTTTTAGAGACTAAATAACCTAACGAGAAATGTACATGTTAAATGTTTTGTTTGGGCTGAAACAGTGAAAGGCCTAAGCATGGCCTAAATTTCTTTTTCATGTTCGGAGTATGAGCTGCAGCCATCTGAGCTGTGGGAAGACCTCCAAATTAAACTTTTGGTGAGGGGGTGGAAACTGTCGCAGCAGCTGAAGTTGTGTAACATCTTCCCAAAAAAAGAAAAAAATCCACAAGGCTGCACTCATCAACTTGTCTTTAAAATTGGTTTCATGAAATAAAACAAACAATTTACTGAATCAAACCAACCTGTAATGTAAAATTATGAATAAAACTGGAAGAGTGGCTCCAACAGATCCCAGGAACAACCTCCCAGGCCTGAACTGAAGGCCTCAGGGAGAGGACCCGAGCTTAAAGTGAAGCCAAAAAAAACAAAAAGTGAAACTAAAAAAATTCTCTCCATGAAAGCAGAGCAACCTTGGCAGAGTCCAGCACACCAGAAACAAGCCTGACTTTGGTTGTAAAGGCAGCAAATGGCTCTTGGAGGATGCCTGAAGTACCTTTTTAAATAAAACCTTGGAAAACAAATGATCCCCACCTAAAAGAAATATCTAAAAACCTTATGTATTTCAAAAATTTACATGTATTAATACTATTTTTGTAGGTTTCTAACAGCTGGAAAAAAAACAAAGATAAATATATTTTTGAAAGAAATGTCTAAAATTTGTGTATTTACCAGAACTTTTAAAACTAATTTTTTTATCTTAATTATTTTTATAAGTTGCAGACCACTCCAAATCAAAACAGAGATAATAATCTTCAAAAGAAATGTCTGTGGACATCCTGTGTATTTACAATAATTATTAACATTTTTCAGTTTTGCTTTTTTTTCACCCTAAGGAATTAGAGCCACAACAGGCGTCCACCCCCCTCATAACATCAGTTTTGTGCAGCCTCATCAGCAGTGGCAGCCTGTAATGTGGCTCATTCGGTCTCTGTGGCCCCTGCCTCCCAGCTCTGTCGGAGGTAAGAGTTAAAGATCTCCTGGACCGATGACGCTGCCAGATGTTCCCAGCATACTTATATGCCCAGGTGCACTGAGTCTGAGCAGCTTCCTGCCCCGCCAGCTGGTCCAATTCACCATCAGATGGTGATTAGTGGACAGCTCAGCTCCTCTCATTACCTGAGTGTCCCAGACATGTAGTTGCAGACCTGATGACTAAATTACAATATTAAACTTATGAACACTCTAACGCTTGAACAGGGTGTTTGATAAGGAAAGATCACGACCAGCACAGAAGTCCAACAACAAAACACCACTTTGGTTCAGATCAGGCCATTCCTTCCCATCATACCCTCCAGATTACACTTTAATTACTTACATGGTTGTTAAAGTCTCCCAGTAAGACAACTAAGCTCCCAGATGAAGGACCTTACAGGACACCACCCTCTGACCTGCTGTCAGGTGCATAAGTGCAAACAACAGCTGAATACGTTTCCTTGATCTTGTACTCATAAGGATTACAGAAATAGATGAGGTGAAAACTTACTCTGAGAGAAACCCCACTTCTCATTGTGGTCATAGTAAAGGTTGTGGACACCACAGCCAGCTTTTCCTCCTTCTTCTGGAAGAGGAGGTGGAAAATCTCATCAAAGGAACTGAATAAGAACAAAAATCAGGAAAATGATAAAGTACACGATGACTCTTGTGATCTTTGTCTTTAAGATTACCGCAAATGGAGGTCAAAGCTGATGGATAAACTTGGTTTGATTCATTTTATCACCGTCTTCAATCAATCATACATGAACATAAATTCCTGAGGTCAATGATGGAAATGGATGCAACAGAAGCCACAGGTGCAAGAAGCTGATGATCTCTCATGGGACTAAACTGTTTACCTAAACTGGAACTGGAACCAGGTTGCTCAAAGTTGGCAGAAAGAGGAAGCAGGTTAGCATGTCAAAACCCATCAAAGGTTTGAAAAAAAGCAGAGAGGCGGAAGAAGATGTAGATGACAGAAGCTAAGGAGAGGGAAGAGAGGATATGTGCCGTGGCTTATCAGCCGAAAGAGAGCCAAGTGTTTATGTTTGATTTAGGCAACACCGTGGAGAAAAAAATCTTTGTCACAGAGACTAAGTGTGAGGTCAAGAGGAAGTCTCTGTCAGCTAAAGGTTTATTATAAAGTGTATTTAGCGTGCGCAATTCATTTTTTTTGTTCTGAATCTGATAGATATGAATCATTTCTTGCCAATATTAACAACCTTGCTGTCCCAAAGTCACCACTTGATGGCAGTGTTGCATTGTCTTTACACAGTAATGCCTACTTTTTGCACAGTTCTGATCTTGCACTTCAGTTTTTCATGTCATAAAAATAATGTGACAGCTGAAGAGTTTGGGATTTTACTATATAGTTTTGGAAAAATAAAAAACATTTAAAGCTAAGCTCCTTTATCCATTTCTTTGCTTAATCAGTTGGAACCAGCCTGGGATCACTGTAAAACTGATGTAGCCATTTTTGTGTTGTCTGAGGTTGATTAGCTGCAACAGCCATCTTGAATTAAGTTGACTCTAAACGTCAATAATGTACAGCCAATGAATACTTTATGAAAGTGTCACTAGAATGTGTTCATGAGATATTTTGCTAACAGACAGTTTTGACTCTTCCAGTTAACAAGTAAAGCATTCAACAAAAGTGTGGTGCAGTGCGTAGTGCTCAGTGTATGTTTTGGGGATAATGCTCAGCCACTACCAGGCCAAACATGAGTTCATTATTTGTAAAATTAGCTGAGTTATTACTATTTGTGTGTTGGCTGATGTCACTTAGCTGTGGCGGCCATCTTGAATGGGATTGACTTAAAAAGTTCATTGTTGTAGATGTTAATCCTATGCTTACTCTCTGAAAGTTTTGTTAAAATCTGTTCATGGGTTCACAAGATAATTTGCTAAAGACAAACACACACACACAGGCAAAAGAAATAAGCTCTCATACATTTCTTACAATTTCTGAAAGTAATGGTTGTGTCAGCTAACAACACAAACTGATCAAATGTCTGAGAAAACTTGTGCAGGTTAATAAACATTACTTGGGAGAGTTACCAGACTGAGACAGTTTTATTTAAGAATGTATAAAAATGCACAAATAATGAATATAAATGAAAGTGTACATGTCATGGCTATTCATTAAATGCAATTAAAAATACATCAATACCAGTAACTTAAAATCATATTTTCTGCCAGACAGCATCTGTCTCGTCATGAAAACTGACTAAAACCCTTAATCAGCTCCATCTACAGCAGCTGAAACTGGAGATCTTGAAACTGGAGTGAATGGCTTCACTCTGGGATTCACAGAAACATTCAGAGTTGGAAAGTGTTTCACTTTGGATCAGTCGGTGTTGTCCAGTGAATTCATCAGTAGGGTGGTTGTCAATTTAAATGAGAAACAAAAATCAAACTGAATAAAAGGCAGACAACAGTCATAAGGTGAAAGAGCAGCAGGAAGGTGGCTGTCGTTGATGGAACCTCAGAGGAACGGGTGGAGGAGACCTGACTGGAGCGGGTGTAGATACAAGGGTCTTGCTGCAGAAGGAACATGGAGGGAAAACTGTCACAAGACAAATACAACAAATGTATTTGTTTCACATTTTAAAACAATAGTATACAATCATAAAGACCATTTTCTGAAGCATAGTGAAGTTTTCCTTGTAATATGCAGTTCTTCAGATTTTAAATTACCTTGCACTAAATATTAGGGTTTTTCCAGCCTTTTTGTTTTTGGGCGAGTGTAGATATACGGGTGCTCCTGCAGATGGGACACACAGAGCGATAACTGTGACGAGCAGGAAACCATTTTCCTGCAGACCATTATCCAGAGCATGACACAGCAACACAGCCAGGTCACTGTACATAAAGAGAGCTACTAAAACCAACTTCAGGAGACTTTTCAAGCGACTCCACAATCCCTTTCCGTCTGTCGTTCATGTAGTTTTCGGATTTAGGAGGCGAGCTGTAATTTTGGACTTTATTTGTTCCAGTGTCAGAACGTAGCGTGAGCTCAAACAGCCTTTGAAGATTTCACTTATCTTCAATACATTCGGACACAAAACACTGATATGGGTAAATGATCAAATGAACTGTGGAGACCTGCCGGAGTCTCAGCATCACGCTTTTGTCAGATCTGGAAACAAAGAAATGTCTTGGAGAGAAAAGCATTCGTATACAGTATTTTCAGCTGCATATCTAAGGCAATTTTGCAGAGGCAGCAGGTCAAGAACAGAAGCTCAGACATCCCTCACTTTTGAATATGTATGTGTTGCTCTGTTGTAACATATTGAATCTTACCACAGGTGGACAGATGAGACTGATGGGTTCAGAGAATTGCCTCACGATCGTCTTTTTTCCCACAGGCTGAAACTGTGAGCAGGGTACAGAATAAGAAGTCAATATGTGGCATCGCTCGTTGGATTTAGTCTTAAAAGTGTTTCAAGTTATTGTTTCAAATTCATTTTACCACTGATGTTACACAGCATTATACTGACTGTAAATTATTGTGAAGAGCTTGTTAATCTTTACGGTGGTATCTCACTGGGCTGCAACTGTTGGGGACTCGTTGGAGACACAGATTTTCTAGAAAGTATAAAAATTTTACTGCTACTCACACTGGATTGGTGCTTCACCATGCATTTGCACAAATGTCTGACAAAACCTGGTCCATAATTAGCCAGGGCTTTGCACATATTGCCACAAAGAAGCTCTAGCCATCACGAATTATAAAAAGTAAATTTAGAAAGGGTTGACACAGATTCCAGGTGCCCCCAACAACTTTACTTTGAGAAAAAATGTGTCTCACAATTTTTTCTAACATGGTTTTTTTTTTCCCAGCTTCACTCATGCGAGGCCCTGCGACTCATGGAAGGAAGTTGAGAACCTCCACGAATGTTTCAAGACATTTTGGAAACTCTCGTGCAAATGTTGGCGATTTGTCTCCGACAGCAGCAGCCCGGTGCGGCACTACCTTTGTGCCTCAGCTACAAATTAACAGTGCAAGTCTTTGTCCACCATGTTGTTCCACAGTCCTTTGGCCAGCTCCTCGTGACCCTTCGTGGTGATGTGGAAGCAGTCGGAAGAGAAGTAGGTCATATCGATTTCCCCGTCCTGCTTGGAGACACAAAACACACACTTGGATTTAGTAATGAAATGTGGTGTTGGTGACATGATGTTTTGGCTTCTCATCACCAAGTTAGTAAAACCAAAGGCTATGAGTTGTCACAGTAGGAATCCTAATGACTGATTCAGCACTGGAAAGAGTATCAAACTGATTCATCCTCAAAAGCAGACACTTGTGCCACCTTGGTATGGTTGTTTTTTTGGCTTTTACAGTATAATAGATTACCGGGAGGCGTGGGAGGTCCACGTGCTTCAGAAAGGGCTGCAGAACAACGGCAAAGTCCTCACTGGAGTACCGATCATTGTTCAGGAGCTCCTCGAGTCTTTTCTGCGGATAAAAGTTAGCAGCTAAATGATGGTTTCCCTTTTGGCTCTTTTAGAGACGGATGGATCGATCCACAGATGGAACATTAAATCCATAAAGCTGTCCCAAATTTGATTTTTATATTCCTTATTATGCAATTACATTTCAGGAGTCTGACTAATTCTACTAACTCCTCATCAGTGCAGCAGTTAAAAGAACTACACATGGTTTTGTTGAGTGAAGAAAATAAAGTGCACCTGATACTGCAGATTGACCTCCACCAACTCCTGCAGCTCTCGAGATTTGCGCCCAGGCTTTACTATGCACGGACAAAGGGACCTTAAACAAAAAAAAGTGTCAACAAGTCAAAGAATTTCTAAAATAATCTTCCAAAATGAGACCATGATAAGATTTGTGTTTGACACTTTAAAAACCAAACTTTTAGGAGGACGAGCACAGGAAAAAGAAGACCATACACACAACCTGCAACTTCAACGTCCTTTCTCGACTTTAACAATGCTTTAATGCTCATAAGGATGCTAACTAAAACTGGCTCACCGCTGGAGGAAGCACCCTGGGGTGCGCTTCTTTACCTCCCTCAGAGACTGCATGGGAAATATCTGAACCACGTTGACAATCATACGGGGAACCTGAAGCACAAAACGCAGTGACTTCCAGTAGTACATACACAGTACCTTTTGCTGCTTATTTTTTTTACTTTACCTCATTCATAAGCATTTCCAGAGAGACTTTTATATAGTTAACATAGTTGTCCACTGAATAAAGAGCCTAGAAAAAAAAAGATATTAATCATTGCAGGCTAGGAAAATTGTTTTTCTTTTAAACAAAAGTTAATAAGAAAAAGACTGACCTTATTTTTGCAGTAATAACAGATGTCAGTTATGCCGATAAGAATGGTTAGAAGCTTCCAGTCATCATCAAAGTTCAGACCCTAAAATAAAATAAAAACAAGGAGATTTAGAGTTTGTCTAAAAGATAGTCCCATCACAGTTTTTGTTGCACTTCTTTTGTACCTCATAATGCCTCAGTTTGTCAATCAAATGTCTTGTCTGTCTCGGGAGATTGCTAGAAAATAACAAATATTAGTCAACCCTCTGAAGACAAAATGGTCATAAAACAAATGGTGTTCAAATATCCCCTAAACAAAAATATCTCCGCACACAAATTAGTCTGCTCAGGATGCGAGCCACCCCGCTGTAGGCCTCTCACTACCTCCGAGTTGTTTTGTCATTACGTTAGGTACCTAGGTGCGGCTGTCCTGCGGTGTTCGTGTGTGTTTGTGTTTTCTCTGCTTGTGCCTGCCACAAATGTCAGCAAAGAAAGCCAACACCCCGTCACAAGAGCATGAAGGACTCCATCACCAATAAAGTATAAAAGATTACTGAAAAGCATGAGAGTGGTGTATGAGTGATTGGCCTAACCCTAGGATTTATTTGGTCATAATTTGGTCTGTCTCTACATAATTGAAGGGGATTCTTCTTTAAAACAATAACTTTTTTCACCTCCTCCACCCCTGTGCTGCATCTCTGCAACTCCTGAAAGAGTTTGGAGTCTTACCTTTTAATTATTTGATGTTTGGTTCATGTTTCACCTCACAGTGCTTCTAGCAATGCTAGCAATGCTATGGTTGAGATCTACAATTGGTTAACTTTTGTAGTCAAGCCCATTCAAGTTGGCCACCACAGCTAATTGACCTTAGCCAAGACATAAATGGCTATAACTCAGTCAATTTTACAGCTATTGAGTTAAGAACTGGGTCATTCACAACACATTTTCCTTGTGTTATCAGATTGCATAAGCGCTTGTGACATTGCATCACATCATGCATGTTATTTTCAAGGTCTGACAAAAGTTGACTCAGTCATTTCTCAACATAAGATGAAATTAGCTTAAAACTGACATGAAAGGTGGCAGACAATATGTATTAATTCAAGGAATGTTTGGCCTTAATTTTCTGTGTGTTAGAGTGATGAGGTCTTACAAGGTCTTCTCTCCAGCTACAGCCAGATTAAAGTCTGTGTCCTTGATAGGAGCCTTTATCATAACAATAGTCTTTTCAGAAGAAGCACCGATAAGATTGGGATTGAATAGCTTGAAAATATCTGAAACAGACAATGAGATAGATTAAAGAATGCACTGGGTTTCATTTTATTTGTGTAATATAAACAGAGAACAATCAACATCTTACTTGGCAAAGTTATGACATCTTGACATGTCTTGTGGCCTCCAATACTTCAAGTGGAGACAAATTTAACATTAGTAATTTGTTTTTAGTAATCTGCTTGTAAAGGCAAGTTAAATAAATACAATCTTTAAAACTGAAAAAAATAGAGGAAATTTCAATGCTCTAAATTAGTGTTTCTCAACGGGGGCAGTACCGCCCCCTGGGGGGCGTTGAGAGGATGACGGGGGGCGCTGACAGCAATATTTTAAAAAGGGGGCGTTGATATTCTTTTGGGGGGCGTTTGCTTGAAGGTAAAGTTTACACAAAAGATTCACAAGAATATCAGTTTAAACTTTGAACTACTTCCAAAAATATTGTGGCCTGAAACATTAAAACCGGCACAGAACTGCAACTGTATCAATGGTGTTTCTCATCGGCGCAGCTCCGTGCTGCCTTCAGGAGAACGGGACATCAGATTATCGTTTTTATAATTTGTCCCACATAGCAGTTACTTTGTAAACTTTGAGAAAGGAACGCTCTCTTTAGTGATATTACCCTTGGAATTATTTCTTGCTCTTACATGGGTTAATTTCTCTGAAGGATACACCGTGAGTGCATTGTTATCGCAGTGGTTAAACATTTACAAGAGCAATATTCTGTTTTCGGACTTTCCCTGAAAGCGTCCAGCATCCAGACGCACATTAAT
>NC_051448.1:14101774-14104182 GCF_001649575.2 Kryptolebias marmoratus | reverse complement strand
GGGGGGGGGGAGCAAATGTGTAAAATTAATGCAAATACTTCAGATGAAAAAATACATGATTATATCATTGTTTTAGATTGACGATTAATGAAAACAAACACCTACTGTTAAAGAATCCCCCAGAGCAGCAATGACTTTAATATCTGCCGGCTTCACAAATTCAACTAAACCAGATGAGTGAAAGGAAACAGACACAGAAAGGGGAAGTCAGTGACAGTTTAGCTCCAGTTCTTGTACCATATATTAGATTAGATTAAATTAGTGGGAGCTGGATGCAAACTGGACAGACCTGAAGTGGGAACAGAACGAGACGGACTCATGTCTGGACACTGGAACAAGGGATGCCTTTTGTTCTCAGTCTGAGTTTTGTTTGGATTCATATGAACAAGTCGACAAGAGAAAAAGGCACTCAGTCATAACCAAACAATAGTTATTTTTCTTTTCTCTTATGGTGATATTGAAAAAAAAATCAGAAAACAACAAATTAAGATACATTAGCTTCATCTTTATCTTTTAAAAAAAAAAAATCAATCAATTTAAGCCCATGTAACAGTGAACCAGATATTGAAATATTGAAATTGAGAAACTTTGCCTTTCCATCGTTAGATTTCTTTAACCATTTTTTACTATTTTTATGATCAACAAAACATGTGTAAACATACCTCAGTGAGAAACTCCTTATATTCTTGCTGCAAGTCATTTCCTTTAAGAGAAAGAAAAATCTTTATTCTCACTTTTAATAAATCAAAACAGTACATTTCCACAAGTTTAAAGGACTTTAGTTCAGTAGTGTACATGTACAATATTAATAAGTAGTAAGAACTTACTCAACAAATTCCAGCACTTACCTTTGACAGAGCAGGAAACAAGCAGCCCTGCAGCCACAGCGATCAAAAGCCTCTCCATGGTGGTATTTAGGGCCCAAAGGTTTCCCCTGCAGACGGCACAATGTGATGCTCAGTTTGTACAGCTCTGTCACTTTGTTTTAACCCCTCCGTCAAAAGCTGAGTGACAGCCTGCAGCTCCAGTAGGAGTCGTTCTGATTATCAGTGTGTCTCTCGTAATACTACAACATGTTCTGTCTTTATTTATAAAGTTAAACATGTAGGCCACGGTCACAGTTAAATGCTAATCTACATTTGATAGTTTGTGATAACATTTGACACAGAAAGGACAGTGGTTATATCAAAAGTTCAAAACAGTGGTTATTGTACATTTCTGTATTTATTTCTTTTATAAACCTCCACTTATGATGGGAAAAATGTACCATTTAAATCTTGAATGGCATTCAGCAATAGCCCATTTGTGAATGTTAGTATAGTGTAGGATTCTAAGAGAGATGTTGTTTTGGCTGCTCCTTTCTTTAAGGGTTGCCACAGCGAGCAAACTCACACGAATGATTTAGCGATTGTTTTACGCCAGTTGTCCTTCCTGCCACAACCTGGGCTCGAACCGGTAGCTTCGGGATTACATTACTGTAGGACTGACCATCAAGCTACCGCAGTCCATGTGAGGATTCTGATCATCCTTCCTTTCACGACCTGAACTTCATACAGATGTGCAGCAGTTACAGTACATTTTCCACAAAAACAGCACATATCAGAAAAGAACAAATATTAAAAATACTGTTTTAGAGAATAAATATCAAGAGGAGAAATGTATAAGTTTAAGTTCTTATTTGGACTGAAACACTGGAAGGCCTAATTCATGACTGAACTTTGTTTTCCATCATATGAGTATGAGTTGCAGCCATCTGTGATATGGAAGAACCTTCCATTTAATTTTTTGGTTTCAGCAGCTGAAGTTGTCCATCCTCTTTTTTGATGCAGGGTCATGAAGAGCTGGTGTCTATCTCCAGCAATCATTGTTTGAGAGACGGGGGACACCCTGGACAGGTCGCAAGTCCATCACAGGGACACAGAGACAAACGAGACAACCATTCACGCGCTCATTCACACCTAGGGACAATTTAGAGTTACCAATGCACCCAACATGCATGGTTTTGGTCTGTGGTTGGAAACCAGAAAAGCATGAGAAAATGCACACGTGCACAGGGAGAACAGGCAAACTCCAACCAGAAAGTGCGCGGAGGATCACGTCGAGGGGCGCGGGTGGCTGCTAGCAGCCGCCGCCAGCAGCCGCCGCTAGCGCTAGGTGCTGGGTACCGGGCAGCGGTGCGTCCCGCCGGCCTCTCTGCAGAGCAACGACCCCCGCCCGGCCGACAAATTATTTTGCTATATTACACTTTAAGTGACACAACATAATTTTTTACAACACTTTTAGGCGAGAATGTGGCTTTGAAAGTCTCAAATATCTGCTCGGTTCATTAGTACATGACCTTATTACAAAATTGTTTTGACACTTTCGGACATGCCTGCTCTGCTCGCCAGCTGTCAGCTGGCCGAGTG
>NC_051448.1:14054971-14101432 GCF_001649575.2 Kryptolebias marmoratus | reverse complement strand
GTAGCTGTAACAATTACATGTAATTAGCTAAATGTTGTAAAAAGTGACATCAGAAAATCAACACTACATTTTAAAACAGTGTTTGAAGCTAAATGTGACAAAATTTAGGCATGAATTTTGAGCACAAGCTCCTTTACAAACGGCGCCCCATATGAAAGTAGACACATTATGACTTTTCATTAAAAATACAATAATGCTAGTAGCAGGTGACAGAAAACAGTTGTCTACACACCATCTTCTTTAGTAATTTGTTTTAGCTCAAAAGATAATTATAATAGTGACATTTTTTGCTAGTGATCAGCCATCGCCTCATCAACATTTAATGACTAAAATGCTCAACCAGCTCCATCTATGCTAAAAATGATCAATTTAAGCTGTAGAAGTGTTCAGTGTTCTGTCACATCATCAGAGGGAGTTTTATACTTGAAAAGTGAAGTGAATACATTCAAAGTTGGAAAGTAGCTCAGTCTTTGTTGGTCAGTAATAAGTAGTGAAATCATCAGCGGTGTGCTTGTAAATTGAATGAAAAAACAAAAGCTAAAGAAACGAAAAACAGACAGTCATATGGAAAAAGAGCAGTAGGAAGGTGTCTGCTAATGATGAAACTCCAGAGGCAGGAGAAGGCAGAGAAGACCAGACTACAATCAGGAGGGCGTAGATACACGGGCGTACCTGCAGATGGGACACACAAAACAACTGTCATGAGCCAGAAAATGATTTACTTTACATTTTAAAACAAGAATAGTTTACAATCCCGCAGATCATTTTCTGAAGTGTAACATGGTAGTTATCAGTCTTTCTATTCAAAGAATTGCATATCAGTTACCTCATTTTGCGTTGTTTCGATTTTCCCAGGCTTTTTCTGTTTGGGCGAGTGTAGATATACGGGTGTTCCTGCAGATGGGACACACAGGGTGGTAACTGTGACAAGCAGGATATCGATTTATTTCAAGACACAAATGGTTGATAGTGCTGAAGACCATATTTCAAAACACGACTCGTATTGTCCGACAGTTTTATATCCTCTGAATAATCTGACTCTGTAGAAACCTGTCTGAGTCTCAGCAGAGAACCTTTGGAAAATCTGGCAGCAAAGATATGTCTTGGAGATGGAAAACATCCATACATTTGCAGATGCATATTTAGGGTCAGGCTGCAGAGGTAGTATGTCTTGAAGAGAAACTCAGACATCCTGTCCCCAGCTGCATGCTCCAGCTCCTTTTAGGGGAATCCTAAGATGTTTCCAGGCCACACAGGCATAATCAGCCTTCACTACTTGTTTTATTTTTACCAGCTCTGCCTGACAGTCTTCCCCAGCACCAGATTCAGCTAACCATCAGATGGTGATGAGTTGAGAACTCTGCCCCTCGTTTCACCCAGGTGTCCAAGACAAAAGCCCACAGGTCTGCTATAATCACAGTATAAATCATTATCTCTTGGCCCAAGGTGGCCTAGCCAATATGGAGGTGCATCCTGTGGCTTCTTTGGGCTGAGCCCGGCAGGTACTTGGCAGGACAGAGTACTTTCCCTGCTCTGTATGAGGTAACCTGTTCAAAGGGACACTGCTCCATGAAGGAGAAAAAAAACCCAAACTACTATGAAGTTAAGTAACATTCATATAAACATTTTGACTTAAGTAAACATTTATCAAATGTCAACCTCCTTCAAACTACATATCTAGATATCATACTACATCTTATCCAAAGTGGATAAATACAATACTTTAGAGTAAGTTATGTCAAAGTAGCTGCTTATTTAGTTTGTATTATATGTAGAACCTTTGAATATGTGGGCACTATGTTATAGAGACTTACTACAGGTGGACAGATGAGTTTGATGGGTTTAGAGAAATTGGTGACCGTTGTCTTATTTCCCACAGGTTGAAACTAAGCAGGACACAGAAAAAAGAAGTCAATTTCTTACGTCACTCATTGTTTTTCAGATTTGTCCTTTCCACTTGATTTTAGCATTGATGTGACAGTGTCTCACCATGTTGTTCCACAGTCCTTTGGCCATCTCCTCGTGACCCTTCATACTGATGTGAAAGCAGTCGGCACTGAAGAAGGTCATATCACATTTCCCGTTCTGCTTAGAGCGATGAAACATACAGATTCAATAATGAAATGTAGTGCTGGGGACATGACGTTTTGGCTTAGTAAAGTCAAGGGTTGTGAGTTGTCACAGTAGGAATCCCAGTGATTGGGTCAGCACTTGGAAAAATTTCAGACTTATTAATTCCCAAAAGCAGACACTTATGCCACCTTCATATGGTTGCCTTTGGCTTTTACAGTATAATAGATTACCGGGAGGCGTGGGAGGTCCGCGTCCTTCAGAAAGGGCTGCAGAACAACGGCAAAGTCCTTCTTGAAGAAACGATCACTGTTCAGGAGCTCCTCGAGTCTTTTCTGCAGATGAGAGTTGGTATCTGCTGTAAATGTGTTACTGTATTCCACTGTGTTCCTGATTTTAAATACAAACACCAACTGTCCTCACAGACAGTTGTGATCTCCGAACTAAAATGTGATGTTTGTGTGAAGTTGAGTTCAGTTTAAGAGATACATTTTTATTACATGGAGACCCTGTAACCTTTGAACCCTGAGTTTTTTGTATATAGTGCTGAAATGTCCACAATGTGCTGAAACATAATGCAAATGTTTCATAGTCTGAATAAAAAGACAGTAACAAAGAAAACACAACTAAAATGGATAAAAAACAAATTTTGAGTTCTTATTTCTTAAATATATATATATATTTCTGTTGTTCTGACAGATGTGGTTCTTTGGCATCTTCAGCTTGCACTGGAGTAGTTTCTAGATAAGTGTGAGGTGACTGGGATGAGAGTCCAGTCCTCTAAATCTGAGGCCATGGTTCTCAATTGGGAAAAGAAAAAGGCAACGTGCAACAAGGATGCACCTTTTTAGTTGGGGATAGGTTTCTGCCTCAAGTTCTAGTGTTTGTTTTGTTCTGGAGCGATCTGAGGATAGAAAGTGAGTTGGACAGATGATTTTGAACTTTGTCTGCAGTAATGAGGGTAGTCCAACCCTCACCTGTTGTTGTGAGATATGGGTTATCACCAAAAAGCACAAATACAAGTAACCGAAATGAGTTTTGTCTTTAGGGGAAGGAAGCTTATCTGTAGAGCTGAGGATTTTTGTGATCAGCAGTTAAAAGAACTACACACAGTTTTGGAGAGTGAAAAAAAAAAGTGTACCTGATACTGCACATTAACCTCCACCAACTCCTGCAGCTCTCGAGATTTGGACCCAGGCCTCATCAGGCATGGACAAAGGGACCTTAAACAAAAGAAAAAAGTGTCAACAAGCCAAACTTTCTAAAATGAAACCATGGTAAGATATGTGTTTGACACTTTATTAAAACCAAACTTTTAAGAGGACAATTACAGGAAAAAGAAGACCACGCACACAACCTGCAACTTCAACGTCCTTTCTCGACTTTAACAATGCTTTAATGCTCATAAGGATGCTAACTAAATCTGGCTCACCACTGGAGGAAGCACCCTGGGGTGCGCTTCTTTGCCTCCCTCAGAGACTGCATCCGAACAATCTGAACCACGTTGACAATCATACGGGGAACCTGAAGCACAAAAAGTAGTGACTTCCAGTAGTACATACACAGTACCTTTTGTTTCTTATTATTTTACTTTACCTCATTCATAAGCATTTCCAGAGAGACTTTTATAAAGTGAACATAGTTGTCCACTGAATAAAGAGCCTAGAAAAAATAAAAATAAACATTGCAGGCATGAAGCTTTTTTTCTTCGAAATAGATTTTGCAAATAAAAAGGGAAGAAAACTGACCTTATTTCTGCAGTAACCACAGATGTCATTCATGCCTATAAGAATGGTTAGAAGCTTCCAGTCATCCTCAAAATTTACACCCTAAAAGAATAAAAACAAAAAGGTTCAGAGTTTATATAAAAGACAATCCTGTCAGTGTTTTGGTGAACTGCTTCTGTACCTCATAAAGTTTAAGTCTCTCAATCAAAAGTCGCGTCTGTAGCGGGAGACCCCTAGAAAATAAAGAATAATGCCTTTTAAAATGACAATTACAAGAAAGAAAGTTATGAATTAGAATTTTTGTAAGGCCAGTGAAAATTCCTCCATCCAGACGTGTTGGTGGAATAGAGGAGGTCTTCGAAGTATTCCGCCCACCAACCCACGACGTCCCGAGTCGAGGTCAGAAGCACACCACCCCCACTATAAACAGTGTTGGTGCTGCACTGCTTTCCCCTTCTGAGACGCCGTATGGTGGACCAGAATCGCCTCGAAGCCGTGTGGAAATCTTTCTCTATGGCCTCTCCGAACTCCTCCCATGCCCGAGTTTTTGCCTCAGCAACCATCCGAGCCGCATGCCACTTGGACTACCGGTACCTGTCAGCTGCTTCTGGAGTCCCACAGGCCAAGAAGGCCCGATAGGACTCCTTCGTCAGCCTGACAGCATCCCTCACCGCCGGTGTCCACCGATGGGTTCGAGGGTTGTTGTCGCAACAGGCATCAACTACCTTGCGGCCACAGCTCCGATAAGCCGCCTCAACAATGGAGGCACGGAACATGGCCACTCAGACTCAATGTCCCTCACCTCCCCCGGAACATGTTCAAAGTTCTCCTGGAGGTGGGAGTTAAAGCTCCGCCTAACAGGAGACACCGCCAGACGTTCCCAACAGACCCTCACAATACGTTTGGGCCTGCCAGGTCTGACCGGCATCCTCCCCCACCAACGGAGCCAACTCACCACCAGGTAGTGGTCAGTTGACAGCTCCACCCCTCTCTTCACCTGAGTGTCCAAGACATGCGTCCGCAGATCAGATGAAACAATAACAAAGTCGATCATTGAATTGTGACACATAAAATGTGTGCACATAATTGTGTGCAGTGTAACCTTAAAACAACATAAGGACCCGTCCCCCCACACGTAGGTGGAGGGAGGCTACCCTCTCATTCACTGGGGTAAACCCCAATGTACAAGCGCCAAGATGAAGGGCAACAAGTATGCCCACTCCTGCTCCGCGTCTGGGTGAGGGAACACTGTGTCCAATTTTGTTGCTCATCATAAGGGGTCTTTGGGCTGCACTTTGTCTCCACCACGGTAAGGTGGCCCAGGGAGGAGGTGAAATTTCCTATAAATTGAAAATAATGGGGCAAAGTTTGAAGGTCAAGTTTCTTTGATAATCTTATTGATATCCTCCTCACTGCAGGTCGTTCTATTCCATCCCTACTGACCGCCTGTCCCGCCAGGGACCTGCTCTGGGGGAGTGGTCCCTTCACAGCAACATAGTGTGCATGATCTGGGACCTCTTGTCCGGCAGAGGTAGATCTGTTCGCCACGGAGGGGTCGACTCATTGTTCCCTATGGTATTCCCTTACGGGGGCATCAGGCGCTCTAGGCCAGAACGCACTGGCTCATCCTTGGCCGAGGGTCCTCCTGTATGCTTTTCCACCCCTTTCTCTGATTCGGCTTACTCTTCAGAGATTTTTCAGGGAGGGCCACAGGTTGTTACTGGTGGCTCCATACTGGCCAGCACGGCCATGGCTCCCACTGCTGTAGAGCCTGTGTCACAGCGACCCCTGGTGTCTTCCAACCTGGAGGGATCTGCTGTCCAGGATCCAGAATTCATAGAACCGTAGTTACATATGTAATTTTCGTTACTACTGTTTGTTAGAGTTATGAAGTCTTACTTGGCCGTCTCTCCAGACACAGCCAGATTAAAGCCCATGCTTTTAAAATTAGTCTTTGTCATAAGGAAAGTCTTTCCAGATGAAGCACCAATGATATTGGGGTTGAATAGCTTGAAAATATCTGAAACAGACAATGTGATAAATTAAAGAATGCACTGGGTTTCATTGTATGTGTGTAATGTAAACAGAGAACAATCAACATCTTACTTGGCAAAGTTATGACATCTTGACATGTCTTGTGGCCTCCAATACTTCAAGTGGAGACAAATTTAACATTAGTAATTTGTTTTTAGTAATCTGCTTGTAAATGCAAGTTAAATAAATACAATATTTAAAATTCAGATGAACACAGACTTCATTTCAGGGTTTTATGGAAAGTTTCATTTCCTGAATGAGTGCCCTTACCTCCATGACAGATGGCGAAACTCTACAGGGACTCTAAGCACATTAGTGACATTAGCACCACTGGCCGCCTGGGGAGAGAAAAAAAACCTAAAATGATCATTTTAATTTACCCTAAGGTTTTTCTTATGTGTTGCATTTGACAGGGATAACTAACAAATGATGATAAATGCACGATTACGTGTGCTGCAGAGTGAAAATAAATGAAAAACAAACACCTACTGTCAAAGAATCCCCCAGAGCAGCAATGACTTTAATATCTGCCGGCTTCACAAATTCAACTAAACCAGATGAGTGAAAGGAAACAGACACAGAAAGGGGAAGTCAGTGACAGTTTAGCTCCAGTTCTTGTACCATATATTAGATTAGATTAAATTAGTGGGAGCTGGGTGCAAACTGGACAAACCTGAAGTGGGAACAGAACGAGACGGACTCATGTCTGGACACTGGAACAAGGGATGCCTTTTGTTCTCAGTCTGAGTTTTGTTTGGATTCAGATGAACAAGTCGACAAGAGAAAAAGGCACTCAGTCATAACCAAACAAACATTATTTTTCTTTTCTCTTAAGGTGGTATTGTAAAAAAAAAAAAAATATATATATATATATATATATATATATATATATATATATATATATATATATATATATATATATATAATCTTCATCATCTTAATGATTCCTAGATCCCACCGCTATCAATTCTTTCAAAGAGCATTTTCTTTTTATTTAATACCCTTTTTAGAGTTTTTATTTGTAGACTTGTATCCAATCTCCCCATCAATATAACAATGCTTGGAAATAGTTGCAAAGCAATTGTTTGAGCATTGGGAAAATAATGTTTTTGCCTTTTCAAACAGTCAATTTAAGACAATTTACCAGTGAACCAGATTACAAAAAAAATCAATTTACAAACTTTGCCTTTCCATTGTTAGATTTTTTTTTAACCATCTTTACTTTTTATGTTCAACATGTATAGACATACCTTATTGACAGTCTGCATATAGCCCTGCTGCAAGTCATGTCCTTTAAGAGAAAGAAAAACCTTTATTCTCACCTTCAATAAATCAAAAAAGTTATATTTCCACAAAGTTAAAAGGACTTGGTTTAATAGTGTACATGAAGTTCTTTACAAATATTTTGTTACTAAATATTAATACAATAAAAAGAATTTCAAACATTGTTGTAAGAAGTTACTCGCTGCCTGACAAGTGATCTCCCCTACAACAAATTTAACACAGCACTTACCTTTGACAGAGCAGGAAACAAGCAGCCCTGCAGCCACAGCGATCAAAAGCCTCTCCATGGTGGTATTTAGGGCCCAAAGGTTTCCCCTGCAGACGGCACAATGTGATGCTCAGTTTGTACAGCTCTGTCACTTTGTTTTAACCCCTCCGTCAAAAGCTGAGTGACAGCCTGCAGCTCCAGTAGGAGTCGTTCTGATTATCAGCGTGTCTGATAATACTACAACATGTTCTGTTTTTAGTCATAAAGTTAACAAGTAGACCACAGCCACAGCCGTAATGCTGATCTGCATTTGAGTGTCTTAACATTTTACATAAAAAAAGGACAGTGGGTACAGCAAAGATTCAAAACAGCAATTCAAATTTATAAGTTTTTTAATTTATTTATGAATCTCTACTTATGATGGTGAAAATTATTTAGAAATCAAACCATTTTTATATTGACCGTGGATCAATGTAATGATGGAAAATCTTCTGATTGTCCTGCAAACAAACCTTTCCCAATCCTTTTAGTAGATGAACTTCATGGGGCTGTACAGCAGTAAGACTCGATTCTTACAGCAAACACAAAAGGTGGAACAGATTTAGAGACTAAATAACCTGAGGAGAAATTTATAAGGTTAATATCTTGTTTGGGCTGAAACAGTGAAAGGCCTAAGCATGGCCTAATTTTGTTTTTCATATTCAGAGTACGAGCTGCAGCCATCTGAGCTGTGGGAAGACCTCCAAATTAAAACTTTTGGTGAGGGGGTGGAAACTGTTGCAGCAGCTGAAGTTGTGCAGCACCTTCAAAAAACACATCCACTTGCTAAAAGTGGTGATGACTTATTAATACTCAGCAACTTACAATGTGAAAGACTGGATAAAGAAGAAGACAATAAAAATACAGGACAATCAGTTTTTTTTTTCCTTGCGCTTTATGATTTCGAAAGCAGTTTGCTCTGATTTTATTTGTATTAAAGTCAAAAAGATGTTTCCATGAATTTTAAAACAGGCTCTCATTTTGACACCAGCTCAGTTCTGACAGGCTTCAGGCACTCGCTTTAAGTTAGGAACCAAAACAAGCCTTAGCTCGCTCAGGATAAAATGATGGTATGGATCCGGTTCGATTTTAGTCAACAAAAATTGAGCAAAAAGCAGGTCAGCAAAGACACTGTACTGATAAAATGTGAACTAAAAACCAACCAAAAAGTGCCGACGTCGAAAAGCTTCAATCAGAGAAAACTTTCTTCAGCAACTAGGTCAGCTAGAAAACAAAACGAACATTCACATTTTTGTGCCGCAACAGTTGTTTTCTGAAGCTGATCGACTTGGTGTAAATGTCCCCGAAGAAACAAAACGAATCAAAACTGGCGAAGTAGGAGATGAAACAAATACACAAATAAGACTCCATCTTTCAAACCAGTCAACTCTAAAATGCCTTTGATTTGGCAACGGCAAAACTACTTCCATGGTGACGAGACGAGTGCTTCTGGCAGAGTCCTGAGTCACAGACTAACAAGTCCCGAGTCTGACTTATCCTCTCAGCACAGGTTGTTTAGTATGTTCAGAAACAGCGTCTTATCACCTCTCAAACTGAGAAAAGGAGTTGTGAGACTGAACAGTTCAGCAGCCAGGCAGAGTCTTCTAGTGTGGAGGGGGAGCAGGCAGAGTGTCAGACGCGCTCAGAGTAGCAGGTTTTTAACTTAGTTAGGCACCAGCTGCTTCGTGCAGCGGGGCGGGTCGAGTCACCAGTCTGTGTTTTCCTGGCTTCGCCCTCACTGCTGCTGCTCCTCTTCCTCCTGAGCCGGGCCCTGGCCTGGCGTTTCCTCCTGAGCCTCAGGCTCAGCCTGGGCTTGTGGCTCCTCCTGCGCTTGTGGCTCTTCCTGGGCTGCTCTGGGAGGGGGCGCGGGGGCAGGGGGGCGAGGTGGCACGATGATTTGGTGTTGGCGCTGTCGGTAGGCGATGACTGTGCCCAGCAGCAGGGCGATGACAGTCATGAGGTAGAGGTCCCACTCCGGGCCCAGAAGCTGGTCCAGGTCCACCTGATCAATCAGCTCCTTCAGCTTACAGAAGTCAAAGCCAGAATGGGAAGAAAAAAAACAAAAACAAAGCATATGTGATTAATACCATGTTCGTCTCTAATAAAGTAGTTAATAGAAAGATTGAAGAGCGAGCCGAGTTACTATTTTAAATACAAACTGTTGTCAAATAGTTCCACTTACATTAAGATCTTGCAGGTACTGCAGCGTGTAAATCAGACCCAGCTTGCAGAGGGCCAGGAAAACTGGCACCTGCGCATCAGGACTGGCTTCAGCTGCCATGTCGTAGAAGCGCTTGGCTAAATGAATGTCCTGCAGAAAACACATTTGAACAAAACGGGAACTGTAGTCATACATTCCTACATGAAGGTAAACTCAAACAAACAAAAGGAGAGACGAACCTGTTTGATTCCCAGGCCTTTCTCGTGCATGTAGCCCAAGTTGAACATGGCCTGGGCCCCGTTCTGCTGCTCCGATGCCAGTCTGTAGTGAATGACAGCCGTCTCATAGTCCACATCCGTTCCATATCCGTAGAAGTGATAGTCTCCTAGTTTTATCCTTGCCACAGTGTAACCTTAAAACAACAAGTACAAGTGAAGTTTTCAAGGAGTGAAACATTTTATTCCTGAACTAGTTTTTCCTCAACTTCATAATATATATTTTGAATTATGTGACAATATCCTGTATGCTTGCTGATCCATACAGTAGAGGAAGGTTGAGTTGTAACAAAGTGTTTTGAAATTATACTTTTAATTACCTGCAGCTACAGCTTCGTGATGTGACAGCACAAGTCATTTGACTCTCTGCTCTGGTAATTATCTGATAATTAAATTCAAATCAGCTTTCAGACTAACAGCAAGAGTCTTCATAGAACTGAAGTGATTTTCAGTTTCATTACAGTCCCTGCATCTTTGAACTGATCAAACCCTGTGTGGCACAAAGACTTCCTTGGGTGATAAATTTGGTTGTCAGGCAAGTTGAAGCACAACTATACATTACCATAAAATCCACAAATGCAGCCTAAATTTGAGAATTAACTAAAGCCAGAGTCTCTTCCAGTACATCTATACGACTGCCAAACTTGCCTAAGGACAGTTCAGCACACTACAGAGGCTGGGGATCAAACCCACGACCCACCGGCCACCCTATCCACTGGGCCAAGCTGCTCCCACATCTGTTCATTGTAATTGGCAAGTTTTGTCTTTTCTTTTTGTTAAATGTTCAGGGAATACTCACAGTAAAGAAAGTTAACATGTGAGAAGTATACTCCGTACACTTAAAAATGAGATTGACTAAATATCCGAGGACTCACCTTGTGCTGCAGCTCTTGTCCAGTGGAGTAAAGCCCGAGGGTAAGTCTCATTCTCACTGAAGATCCTCACTCCTTCTGTTTGTTACAATCCACAGACAAAACATTTCAAACGGCCGTTCAAAGTGATAGAATCCCCTGGTGAAAAGCAACGAACGTCTTTGTTGTCTTACTTTGGTCCAGGATGAAGGCTACGTTGCTCTGAGCGACTTCGTAGCCCTGCTCCGCCAGCAGTAGATACTGAACCAGCGCGGCGTCCGTCTCGCCCTCTTTAAAGCTGCCGTAGGCCATCATCAGACGTTCTGACCAGCGACCACGCTCACACACGTTCTTAAAAAGCTGCCATGAAGACCAACACATCAACACAAACCATTTCTATTAAACAGTATTTATGAAAGATCTGCCAGCTAACATGTTCTACATTACAAGCTAAACCATTAGAATGAACTTGATGCACTTCAGTTACTGATGGAGAGAGAAGAGCAGCAGCTCCGGAGCGACTTACCTCCACTGCGGTGTGGCAGGAGCGCATCACTCCTGTACCAGTAGCGTGCATCTGCGCCAGGTTATAGAAAGCCAGGATGTGGCCGGCCTGGGAGGCCAGGTTGAAGAATTTGAGTGCCTGCTTGTAATCGCGCTTCACACCAATGCCATCTGAAGAACGTGAGGCAGGAGAAAACTATTATATTTACATAATAAGAGAGGGGGTTGCTAGAAAATAAACTGAACATGAGAATAATGGATGAGACGATCAGGCGAAGGATCAATTCACAAATGTGGCACTTTCTGCAACACTCACTGTAATACATGGTCCCCAGCTGGAGCTGGCCATCCACCCAGCCCTGCTCCGCTGCTTTCTGGAAGTATTTCAGGGCCAACTCGTAGTTCTGAAGTGGAAAACAATATTTAAAATGACTGACGAAAGGTTTTAGGTTTTCAATTTCAGTTCAAGTAACGTGTCAAAACAGTGCCTTACCACTGGAACACCCCTTCCATACAAGTAAGCCATGCCCAAGCCACTCTGTCCCACTGGATTACCCTGAACATAACAAAGTTTTAGTTGTCAAAACAATTATTCACCTTCAGCTCAAATAGAGGAAGAAAAATCTGTCCCAGCCATTTGTGATTTTAGAAAGAAATGCTTCAATTTGCACTAATACAAACAATAAAAAAAGTTGATTATCCACTTGAGCTTTGTCTTATTTTTTCATCTTTACCATATCAGAAGCTTTCTTGAAGTACTGCAGGGCTGTCTCGTTGTCCTGTGGGAGAAACTCACTGCCCTCTGAATACATCTGAGGAGAAAACGATTTAAAAATCAAAATAAGACTCTTTAAAAACACCTGGTTTAAAAAATACAGATGTCAAACTAATAGCTTTGTTTCTTTTGAAAGAAAATCTTTAATTTGTAGTACAAATATTTACAAACACTGAACCAAAAAAGATGCAAATCAGAAACTAAAATCCAACCTTTAGTGACTATTACTGTACAAACAAATCTTATTGCTACAATAAAAAAAATTTTTAAAAATGTGAGACACCAGTCAAGTTAATAAACCTCCCTCACCTTGCCGAGGAAAGCCATGGCGTGCGTGTTCCCTGCGTTTGCAGCCTGTGTGAAGTAGTCATACGCCCTCTGTTGGTCAGGAGGCAGCACAACACATTCAGCAGATCAAAAAAAAAAAAAAAAAAAAACACCACCAGCGAGAGAAAACAGCTATAAAAGAATATTACCTGGTGGTTCTGTTCTACTCCACGCCCTCCGTGCAGGTGAAGCTGACCCAAACCCACCTATCAGTGAACATGGGAGGTAAATATATTTAACAGAACAGAGACTGTCTGAATAAACATTTTGAGATATACCGGTACACACATCTGAATAATGGGTATACATTCTGTTCATCTAAATAAATAGATAAATGTATGAATATACATTGGATTCATTCAAACTGCTTCCTCTTCATGTAATTAGACAGATGACATCTTGAATAACAGAAATGTGAAGGACGCTGAAAAAAAAAAAAAACATTTTACCTGAGCTTGGACATCTCCTTTCTCAGCCAGAAACTGGTAGTACTGGATGAGGTCCTCCTCCAGCATCCCACTGGTGGAACCCGGGTTTTCCACCTCATCCAGCAGTCTGATCCTCTGCACGGCTGAGCCCCCCGTCAGGGACACGTCGCTGGCCACTAAAGTGAAAAAAATAAGACAATTTAAGATTCATTTTACTTAATCGGGTTATTTGTCCAGTAAGCACCGAAACGAAGACTAAGAATACTGCTTACCGTGATTTGCAACAAGTCTATAATGTGTTAGTGCTGACTCACAGCTCTGAGGAACGCCCACACCTGCCCAGTATCTGTACCCCTATTTAAACGTAGGAAGTAATGTCATTTACTGATGATGTAGAAACAACATGTCTGTCAATGCAGCAGTTATCTGAACTCACCAAAATCATGTGAGCTACTAGGTTTCCTCCCAAAGCACCAAAGGTGTAATAAACTAAAGCCTGAAAAACAGAACATGAACGTTGTGCGTTGAGGTTAAAATGACTGAATTTGCTGCAAGAGAGACGCAAAGTAAAGAAAGTACCTTAGCTTGACTCGAGTTAACTCCAAGTCCTGCTGCATACAGAAAGCCAAGAGCCTAAAGGAAAGTAAACAATATAGCCTTAAGTTGCACACCATCTGTATATTTGCCTTTTCAGAAAGTAATATTTAGATTTTTGTGGGAGGTCTTTACCATCTGAGCTTTAGGTGAGCCATCCATGGCAAGTTTCTCAAACATTTCTCTGGCCTTCGTGACATTTTGGTTCAGGTAGTCTCCAAACAGCATGGCGTACGCCACCTTCTCTGTGGCTTTCTGGTGGCCTTTCTCTGCCACCTTTAGCAGCTTTTCGTACAACCTGAGAGAAGTCAGACAAAGCAGCAATGACTCAGATGGAGCCAGATAATCAAACACAATAAAAAAAACATTATGCGTGCACGACAAGCTACGCTGTGACATCCAAAACAAATAAGGATGTGAAGTCACGTGAGCAGCAGGCTGTGTCAAGGCAGAAATGGCAAACATTTTCACTAACACCAAAGCCACAACCAAGGAAATAAACTTCAAGAAAGGAACTGACTCTTTTTTCTGAGTCTTCCTGGTGGAGACATTGAGCATGTGCAGAACTGTCTGATACTGCTTCTCAGCCTCTTCAGCCTGTAGTCTCTGCTGGGCCTGCTCCTCCGCTAAAACAAACAGAAAAAGCCACAAAAAAGCCTTTAGAGAGAGATGGGGGGGTTCAGAAAACTGCCTGAGAAATCCATCAGCTGGGCTGGTTTCTGTTACCTGGAGTTCTGAAACTCATCAGTATATTTGACCAAATTTACAAATCATTTCCCCACCGCAAACAAATAAACTAGTCTTTAAACCAATAAAAATGTTTTCTGTCCAGCTCATACAATTGTTCAGCATTGTTGAAAGACATACTTAAAGTAAGGAACACTTACTTTCACAGAAACCCCACTTCTTATCCTGGTCATAGTTGTAGGTTGTGGCACACCACAGCCGTCCATCCCCCCGTCCTTCAGTGGTACAGTCCGAGTACTCCTTGTCCCGAAACACAAACGGGAAATAACAAGGCTCTCCATGGGACGTGCCTCCATTCACCAGAGGAACTGAAAAGAATACATTAAATATTAATAATATATGATAAAAATGTTGTTTTTTAAAACAAGAACAGCACAGATTTAAACCTCATGGCTAAATATATGTGTTTCAATTCATCTTTTTCTTAAAAGAACTAAAACGCTTGTACAGGAACATTACAAACAATGCCCGAGTAAAATGATGTAACCGACTGCAACAAAGGCCACAGGTGCAAGACGCTGATAATATCTCATGGGATTAAACCGTTTACCCAAACTGGAACCGACATGAAACCACTTTGCTCAGAGTTGGCAAACGAGAAAGCAAGTTAGCATGTTAAGACTCAAAAGATAAAAAAAAATAAAAATTTATTCTGTTCAGCAAAACATCAGCTTTGGAGAGACCGTTCTCATGACATAAGTACTGCTGCTTCATGTAGTTTTAAATGCAAAACCCTTCATGTTTTTAAAGCTCAGACTAATGCCACTAAAATGTGTCATTTTTTTTCCAACCACATTTTTAACTCATGCAGAATTTAACTTTATTTTAACGAATAAAAAAAATGCATTTAGAAATAATTCTAAAACTGTACTGCCTGAGAACAAAACTAAAATCTCACTTTTTCGCAGGAAAAACAAACACCAGACAGATTTTTTCAATGACACACTTATCATAAACATGACATTTTAAAGTTGTCATTAAATGTTTTCATCTTCATCCTGCAATGAGCTGTGTTCCATTGTCTGCTCTAAACCATTCCCTGTAAAATGTTCAAATTAAATATGCGGTTTCTTTTCTTTACTGTACGGCATTAAAACAAGAACTTACCTTCCTTTGGTTTCTCCTCCACAAGAGGCGGTGGCTGTTCAGGTAGCTCCTCCTTGTCCTCCCCCTCTGCAGGTGACTGTTTTTCCTCCTCTGTTTGAGAGACGTCGTGACGAGAAGTCACAGATGCACCCGCCACGATTTTTGACATAACACGATCATCTTCCTCCTCCGAATCCGGGTCATGGTAGGACTATAAACAAAACAGGAAGTTGTTGTGTTGAGTTGTGTATAATCGTGCAAAGTCCTTTTTCTGTAAATATGTCAGCTACTAAGGATGAGTAACTGAACAACAACAAAAAAATTAATAAAAAACCTGGCACTCTGTTTGCAACTCAAACATAACTAGCCTTTACTTTTGATAAATGTAAAATCAGTATCAAACAGCTTATTACAAGTGCAATGCAAGATCTGAATCCCTTTCACTAAAAATAAAACTATCAAAATGTGTTAGATTGTTGGCTGTGGATTTTTATGAGTAGCTATAAATGCAAAAGTGTCACGATGAGTCATCCAGCGTATTTTAGCCATTGTACATCTACTCTCAAAGTGGGTCTTTTTGTAGCATTTGCAACCAGCCTTTAATTTTTATGCAGCTTCACTCCTTTCCACATACTTGTTACTGCATATTTTCCAACAGATCTACTATAAACAACTTCAAATTTGCATTTATATGTATTGAAAAGGGGGTTGGGTTCTCCTGTATTGTGCAGCTCTTCTGTTCAGCATGTAGACAATTAAATAACTATAAGCAAAAACAAAAACTGCCTCACACAGACACTGCAAAACAAAACAAAACAAACCACAGCAAATAATGATCTTAAACGTGTGCTGTTATTAAATGATGAGTGCAACAGATTTCATGAGTCATAAAACATGACATGTCGCACCTTTAACTCTGATCCGTCGTTCTGGTGTTCATCTTCATCTGAAACATAACAGTGAAGCAGTAAATTAAAGCTACTTACTAACAGCTGCTTGCAACAGCTAACCACATCGGTCCAAATCTTTGTGCAGGCATAACAAAACCCCTCCCAGGTCATACTTACCAGCTGTCAACCCTTTGACAGAAACTATGAGAAGAATGGCCATTAAATAAAGCGCTCGTGCTGTCTTCAAGTCTCTCTTGCAGCCCATTGTGGACAAGCTAACCATCTGCTAGCTGCAGCTATTTCCACCGCCACACATTCAGTTACAGCCGAGTCACCTCATGAGAAGAAACACAAATGAACTCTAACACACAAACCCGACCAAACGGAGCCCCAACCGAACCGACTTGGTTAATTTTAGCCACCTTAGCTGTCAAAACAAGCTAACAAATTCCAGTAGAGTAGTACAGCTGGTATGACGCTAAGCTAACAGGCTAGTTTTAGACAGCCACATAAAACACTGACAAAACGGCAAACTACCTCCCCGAGACGCATGTTATTGGTCTGAAAACAAATTGCAAAGTACCTACGGATACGCTACAACCTCCGAACTAAAGAACACTCTTTGGAAAAAGAGATTTTGATTCATATATTACATACACATACTACTTTACGCAGCTACCCATAAGCCCTCTCATAGACACTTCTTACTGAGCAAGCTGCACCAATCAGAGGGCGCTCAGGGTGACAGCAGCCAATCAGAGAAGGGCAAACATTTGTCAGCCAATCAGCTGAGTACACAATTATATTTCCAAGTGATGGGCTGGTCCACGACACCAAAACATGCAAAGAAGAAGAAAGTATCGCTTTCCGTTGCATCAGTAGCTTCTGAAATCATAGTTTTAGGATAAATATAAATATGAGAAAAAGAACGTTCGGCACCCGCTAAATGTCATTTTTAACACAAGTGGTGAAAAGCAAAATAAGCACACCTGAAAACTTACATTTTGTCTGTGTTTAACAAAATAACATTCTTTTCAAATTTAACCGGAAAACTAGAACTACTGTCTTTATAAAAATAAAAAAAGCCAAATTTAAAAATAGATCTTAATGCAAATGGCTAACTCATTTTAGAATCTTTATAAATTATTAATAACTAGCTTCTTCTTCTTTCGGCTGTTCCCTTTTCAGGGGTTTCTCCACAGTGAGTCATCCTCCTCCATCTAACTGTCTTCTGTGTCCTCTGTCCTCACTCCAACTACCTCCATGTCCTCTCTAACTACATCCATATGTCTCCTCTTTGTCTTTTTTCTGAACCATGACAAAATGATTTTATTTGGCAGCTGGCATATCAGCGTCAGGAAACAATTTAAGCAAAGTTTGAAGTTGGCTATATCACATTTTTCAATATTATCTGAAAGTAAAGTGTGCAAATAGGACACTGAATTTAATAGAATATAGATTAAAACAATAATAATCCTCACTTAAAAAATCAGCAATGATTTTCATTTTGCTATTATTTCACTTTTAATATAATCAGAGAGTACCAGATTTGAACACCTAATGAACAAAAATTCATGGACACTGAATATTATTATGACACTTTAAGTCAGGCCTTTACTTTTACTTTTATCTGTTTAGTTATTAATTTTTTATGGCACATGCAATTGAAGCAAAATCTGCAAATATGTTGAAATTATATATTACTTTTATTATATTTAGCTTCAAACTGTCAAATAAGGTTCTAACCGTTTGATTTACTGAATCTTTCTGAGTAATAATCTAGTACTATTGAGAAGACATCCTCCAGCGTTAACATTTAACTACAGATCTGAAGACCGTTTTGTTTGAAGCCGCTGAACAAACAGTAATAGATTCTAAATTGCTCTTTTCACGCGTTGTTTGAATCGACTGCAAATTATTATATAAACTATTTTCCTTCTCTGTACAGCCCCAGATGGATGCTGAAGTCTTCACAGAAAGCCACATTCAAGTTTGAATGAGAGCAGATTGGTAAAACCCAAGCCAGGAGTTATCAATCTGACCTGTCAAAGTACAAATCTGCAAATGTAGAAGCACTCATACCAGAACGTGATAATTAATAACTGCATTTTTATTTACAAACAGTCTTAGTGGTCATTTAGTCAAAGGCAGCAAGACAAAGACATGATTTTTGTTGTTGTTGTTGGTAAGAATCAAAGTAAACAACTTGTGTTTTACAGTGTTTAAATAATACAAATGATTCTTCAGATATTTAAGCCTCCGTAGTTTTCCAGAGCAGAAACATTTGCGAAGTTTGACTTTTCAGTGCATTTATAATCCTAGGCAGGCTGGTGAAACGATGAGAAACTACAGACTTAGATGAGGCTTTGTTGAAAGCGCAGCGTGTGCTAACAAGATGAGGTTCAAAAATATATGATTTAAGACACAATATGTGCAAATGCATCATTTCATAGGATCATACAAAAAGACAGCAGATTATTTGTTTAAAACGTGCACTTAACAGTCCAACTTACAATTAAAACAATCAAGTCTTTGGTACAAAAAAACGGTACAGTTGATTTATTTTATGTGAACCTGAACACACGCTGTAAAAATGTATAAATGTGGTTTCTTATCCTCTGTGCAGGAGTATCAAACTGATTTTTGTAGATAAATTCCCACATTAACACACTCAAACATCAATGGTTTACAATAGATGAAATGTACCTAAAACCATTTATGTCGTCACTGCATGCCCTGGCTTTTCTGTAATCCTTAAGACTTATTGCACGACACTATTTTTTTAATCTATTTACTGCAAACAGGTTAAAATAACAAAAAACAATAAATCACAGTACAGGAACAGGATGGATTTTCCCCACAGTGGATATAGATTTAAAACAAGCTTTTAAAAAAAAGTGGTGTACTTTTAGTTAACTTTTACATTCTTCAGGTTAGTGGTAGTTGACGCCCAAAATTTGATTTAGCAGCATTTAGGCAGCTTATAGACAAAATGTGGAAATGATTACCTTCAATTTTAGTAAAGTTTTCATAACTTCACTGGGCTTTGATTGATCTAAGAACAACTAATAATTTGCGACATGATAAAGGGTCCGAATGCTCCCAAAAAGTACAGCGAACCAGCTGCAGTGTCACATCAGGATCCAAGCAGGGACGTGTCGATACGTTTTATCGCTGTATGGTTTTAATGACCCACTCTGCTGTCGGGTTCAGCTGGTAAAGGTCTTTCATGTACGTCTCCCCGTCGAGGCATCTCTCCTCTAGGAGAAGAACGGACACAGAAAGGTGACAACGAGCACGCATCTTGAACTTTCATCACCTTTCTGTGACGGTACGAGGACTTACTGATGTTCCCACCGATCTCATAAAGACACAGATCCTCTTTCTTCATTGCCACCGAACTGGGAGGACAAAGAGAGAAAGGTTTAAGGCCCTCAGGCAAGTTTTCGTAAAGCAAACAAGCAGCACGAGGGTGCAGACATTACCTGTCTTGGCTGAGGAAGCGAGTTAAAACGTCAGCAGCCTGTAAGTCTTCTGTCAGCTGAACTGCCATGGAAACCTTATTGAACTGGGGGGCTTGAACTCGAATGAATCCCTGCGAGTTCTCCTGGTTGTAAACAAAGACGTGCAGAGCCCGATAAGAGAAACATACGGTGGATCACATTTCTATAAACACGTCAGTAAAAGAGGCCATAACCCTAAACACTGTCCTGACGGACACACTAATACTCACGTTAAAAGTGCACTTTGGGCAAGTTAAAAAATGTGACTTGAATAAACGACTCCTCTTCTGTTTAATAAACTCAAATAAGTCTTTGGGTTTACAGAGACGAGTCGAGTGTTCCTGGTACTTGTCAAGAGGAACACATCCGTTTCTCTGTATGTTAATTCTCAGTAATTGTTTAAAAGAGGGGGCGGTGTGTCTTTCAAACAATTCCTCTGTTAGTGATCAACCAAGAAAACAATAAAACAACAACAGACAGACTGTAAATCAGATGCTTATTCAGTTTGAAAGAAGGAAAGTCTTTAGGCTGCATGCAATTAATTTATTGGCTTTGTTTCTTTTAAAAATAAACACCTACAATTTACACAGCGTTGTAACTTCTATAATCTGTGTTTCCTCAGAATAAGTCACTGGCCACTAAGAGATCAGGATGACTCATGTCTTACCTCGGGGATAGTTCTTTCAGATGGTTTGTCGGTGGTTATTTTCTTCAGCAGCTTCCGTACGGCCCGTTCTTTAGGCTGTTTTCGATGACTTTCCATGTTCTGCTGTCTGACCTGGTTCAAAATAAACTTTGGGATCTAGATGATACAGATGCACCCTTTTTAGTGTATAGCACTTCCAGAACACAACAGGCAATATCTGAAGCTTTTTTTTTTTATCTCACAGTCCACAGAAGATTCTGGTATCTGATCAGCAGTCGGACAATGTTGGCCGTGCTGGTCGCCATGGAGAACTCCTGCTGCTCGGTCACCTTCGACCGAAAGCCTTTGAACATGAAGATGTTGGGCGCGATGACGACAGAAACGTTGTTCAAAGTCATCTTGTTGTTGGCTTGGTGATCGATCACGCGCTGGAAAAACTCCACCAACGCCTGCGAAGTGACATTTACGGTCAAAAAAAAAAAAATGCTAAACTGTTTAATAAATTAGGGGGGTATAAATAAGAAAACGAGGCACAGCTACCTTTAACGTATCCCGACTGGCCTCGGGCAACAAAAGGACCAGCAGGTTCAGAGCCTGCAGCTGCTGCTTCTTTGTGGGGAACTCTGTTGTTATACAAGCAGAATAACACAGCAGGATCAAGATCTCACTGTCTGATATACAGAACACTGCACAGGAAAGCTCAGATACACACTGTTGACAGCAATGAAAGCATTGAGGTACTCCACAGTCAGCAGCGGATGGGGCAGCTCCCTGATGAACAGCTTCAAAAGGCTAGCGGCGTCGTGCTGTTTCAACTGTTTCCACGGAAACGTCCCGTCGTAGAAGGACGACTCAAGCTCCTGGCACAGTAACTGAATCAAGGGAAAACGCGCAACAAGAAGCATGCAGCTTGAGTTAGTTTTAAAGGTGATGGTGTTATTATCATCGGGAGAATTAGTATATTTTTAGGAGCGACTGCAAAGGGACACACCTTGACTCTAGTGGCCGCTCCGGGGATCCGTAGCAGCCCCTCGGTGTCTAACCCTTCCTCCTCGATATGATTTATGAGCTAGTCATGAAAGAGAAAGCATAAAGGTGAGGTCAAACTCCACAAGTGAAACGTTGTGCAGTGAGCAAAGCAAACTGCAAAAACCTAAAGACAAGATTACAAGGTCATTGAATCGGCTAAAAATCTCTGGATTTCTCCCTTCATCCCTGCTATGAATTTAAAATATCCAAGTCTGACATATGACTGACTGGGATGCTCACCCTCTGCATGATAAATGGCACTTTGGTTCCAGGAGCTCGCTTCTGATCTTGGTCCAATAAAGTGTTAAGAGGCACACCGAACAGACCGCTTTCTGCCCACACATAAAAAAATACTAAAACTCATTTTGGATACTTTAGAAGTGTGAGAAGGTGTTTGAACAGAAACAGGTTTACATGTGGCTGTATTTGATACTTTTCCCTTCTTGTGTTCCAGTTTTGTTCAGCGTTCTCTGTGTTTCTACCTTTAGTCTTAACTTTGACAGCTTTATGAGCCTTGAGGTCGATCCCGGCCGTGTCGAACAAAGCAGTCACCTCCACGAGAACGAGCCTGAGCACCTAAAAGATCACAACAACATTCACACTAAATTATCATCAACAGTGGCTAAAAGAACTAAAATGTAAACTCTAAACTTTGGGTTTCGGTCGCAGCATTTGCTTACCTTTTTCATATCCAAAGGAGACAGGTCTCCTGTTTTGGTTTGACCCGTTTTATCTCGAAGGAGCTTAAAGTTCTAGAGATGAAAAATAAAGCAAAAAGGGATTACAGGGCTAATAGTGACTCTAGAAGAAAATAATAAAAATTTACATTCAGCCATGCCATGCATAGAAACTAAAAAGTCATGGCTCACATAAGAACTGAAAAGTAAATTTATCTGCACTACCATCTTGGAACACCAGGGGTCACTGCAGCTCACAAACGCTCCCAACCAAACAAACAAACCTGCTGGTTGCTAATAATCAACACAGCATACAGCTAAACTGACATTTTAAGTCTCATTATTATTTAAGGAAATAGAAACCGTTATTATTTGCCAACCCAGGCTGTAAAATACAGTGACTGAATGTTCAATTTTCAAGTTTTAAAAATACAATAAAGACCTAAACATTCCCACTGAGCTGCCTCTGGTAAACACAGAACACATGGATCAACTAACTTAAAATGGATTCCAACGAACTTGTAGAAAAATCTGCGCCTTTGTTTGCACAGAGCATAAAAAGGGATGTGCACATTTCATAGCTAAGTGCTAATGACTCACTGGTAGTTTGTCATCAGGCGCGTTCAGGCTGTTGTTGACCTTTGACCTCTGATGGTTTTCCCGGTAGGAAAGCGCCTGCTCTGAGAACGCCACTTCAACATTCAGCTCCGTCTCAGTTTCTGTGAGGACACATGAAGAAATGAAAGATATGCGACCTCCCAAGGAGTGTAGTCCAGACGTGTTTGTGCTTATTATGTGTAATTACAAGATTCAGAAATGCAGAAAATAGGTTTAATTTGTGTTTTATCTCACTGCAGCTGAAAAAGGAAGTAAGAGACGTCAGTTGATTTTACTGCTGCTGTAAATTAACCCACAAAATTTGAAGGTTTAACATGACTTTCATCTAATTTACAAATGTGTAAAATATGCACTAAAATGTACCTACCTAATCAGCAGTTAGAAACTGTTATTATAATCTGATAACATTACAGGATGAGTAGTTTCCTTATATGCCGTAGCTATAAATATCACTTTCCTCTACAATTCTGCTGGAACTCTTGTTGATACGTTGACTCATTTCCTTATCTGCACCAATATATCATCGGGTTTGTGTGAATTATAGTTTGATGTTTGAGTTGCCAGCCAGAAACGTGTTTGCATATGGTTTGTGAAAGTCCGTGCCGACGGTTCCACGTACCGACTGTAGTGGCATTTTTCGTGGCATTTTGTCTGTTCTCTCTTCCCCCTCTGAGTTTGTGAGGCTCGTCATCCTGCAACCGACAGAACAGCGTCGACACGTCACTGCACGGCACACAGCGTTCAAAAAGTCCCAGGTCTGCAGAACACTCTCTTACATATTTGCCTTTTTTCTGTGAAACTAAGAAGATAAAACTGGAGGACCTAAATCAGTTCGGACTTGCTCTAAAGTCAACTGTTTTTGTTTACAAAGTGTAAGAAAAGTAATAAAGTCGATGCAAAACACATTATTGAGAAATTATGTGGTCAGTAAATAAAAGAAAGCTGGTGGTCTGACTGGGTTAATGAATAATGACACACTGCTGCTGAAGTAAATCACCGATTCACCGTAAGATGATAAAAAAAACAAGAAATACTGGAGTTGTGGCGGAGGTAAGTTTAGTTCAGGTTACTGCATTACAGCCGGAGATCATGACCTTCAGTTTTAGTGTCCTGATGACTGATTCCTGACATCAGATGGAAAATGAAATCTTTCCGAAAGGATCCATCAGAAACAAAAGCAGTAAAACCCCTACATTCATTAACTTCTTGAGAGTAAAATGAGAAGACTAATACAAATGTAACGTCCTCTGAGTAAAGATCGACCTGCTAACAAGAACTACTTTATCTAATAATAAACAGGGCTCTGCAGCTCTTGGAGCCTCGATGCATTCAGGCAGTTACATTTTTATTTAGAAAAACAACCAGAAGTCAGTAATAAAGTGGATTGTTTTGGACTTGTTCAGCAATTCTGCACTGAATAATCCATATGATCACTCCCTGCGTCAACAAACGCCCCACATCTGACATCATGGACGCCAGAGTTGCTATTTTTTGGTAAATAGTACACATTGTGTTTCTAAGTGTCTACAATACAAACAGAATACCTGAGGACACCAATCTGATCTTATTTACAACACATTTGATCTGCGTTGTACAGCACAGTTATTTGTTCATTATTGTTATGCATGCAGAGATGGAATTAGATTTTAAATCAGACACAGCTCCTAAACTACTGCTTAAAAATTTAGATTTTTGCCTTTAAAAAATAATTTAAATTCTTAAAGTTCTGCTAATTAGTCAGAGATGAGAAACTTTATTTAGCCCATTACATATGGAATAATGTGATGGTTTGAAACTAAATAAACCCTAGAGAGTTATTTTACTGTGGACTATATAACCCACTTGTTCATCTTTATTCTGTCATCTTCACTCTATTTTTTCAGCCAATAAACAAACAGGTTATAATGTCATAAAAGTACAGGAGCTCAAAGGTTGAATTTCAGTTATTTCCAACGAACAAAGCCGATGGTTTTCTCTTGTTTCCAGTGGTTTTACATCCAACCACTTATCTATATTAGCTCTTCTGGGTTTTTTTGTTTTGTTTTTTAATGTCACAGGTCCAATTCTCATCCTTTATCTGGGCTTCAAATCGGCAAGAGAGAAATTCGAAGTTATTTTAGTAAAGTGAATCATTTTAGCCAAAAAATTTTACATTTACATTTTGCCATGAATTGAGTGGCGGCTTTGCGGCATGCGTGATTCATTTAGGGTCATAGGCCCCCCCACATTCTCATTTTTACAGATGTCAGAAATCCGTCCTGGCCACATTACAAAAGACAGAAATCCATCGTGGCGACAGAAAACTTTAATCTCTGCGTTCACCTCCTCACCTTTTCAGGAGGCCTGAATATGTCCCGAACATCAGGCAGGTGTTGGCGGTTGCGTCGCCGTAGCAACGTCTGATGCAGCGACGCCACCCGGCGTTCTACAGCGGCGGCCTGCGTTCTGGTGAGCGTGGACAGGAACGCAGCGCTGTCTTCTTCCTGTCAATCAATCAGGGACAGACGTGAGGCAACGAGGAGAGCGTCCACCTACTTATTCGTCCACCTAATGCCTTTTTTCCACTAATCTTTGTGTCCCATATGGTGATCAGTATTTGTACATCAATGCTGAGTAGGAGATAAATGATTGACACCTGGTCCTGATCGTCAGCAGCCAATGAATCATCAAACAGCCGTGCTAGCCCCGCCTCTGCGAGCCACGCCTCCTCCTGCTCTCCTTCTGAAAGAAACAAACACTGGAACATAACTGACAAGAAAACAAGTGATTTATTTATGACTTACGAGTAGCACCACTTTATGAAATGGAAAGAAGGATGTAATCAATCAGAGAAAAAAAGAACATGAAATCTGAGGTTTATTTATTACTAAAGTACATTCATATTGAACTACTGAAAACAGGCACCAGCTCCGGGTGACCCGGAATGGAGAAAACGGTAAAGAAAAGGGATGGATGGATGTTTATCGTGATTCAGGATGTTCCTACAGGTACGTTTAAGAGAAAGCGCTGATCCCATACAGATGCGGGCACAGAAATTAGACAGGAAGAGGATGTTTATTCAAGTGAAACTGAGCCTTTAAGGTAAAATGTAACTTCAAACACAAAGACTGGATTTGCATTCTTAACGTGCAATGCAAAGATGGCAGTTTGCACAAGTCTGAGCTTGCACCGTTTTCTCTGCTTCAACACACAGGGCATTCAAATATTTCCCTGTAATCAAACACAGCTGCATAAGATGCAAAACCAATTTTTTTGTGTGTATGGGAGTTCAGATTTAGCAAAAAGACGCTGAAAAAGATGGAAAAATGTAGACAAACTGTTAGCCTCGCTGTTTTTCTTCACACAGGAGTGAAGGGCTTTTTACAAAACTCATATCTGATAATCGGTTCATATTTGAAACCACACACACACACACACACACACTGAAACTAGCTTAAAAGCAGATTCTAGCACTGCATTTTTTTTACTGAGTATCAAACTGAGAATTATATATGTGAACATGTAATAAAAGACAGATCAAATTTATGTCTATTCCACTTCTTCCCATAGATATGGTGTCCAGCACCTTCAGGAACTTTCTGCTGCTCCTCCTCTTGAACTTCGCCCTCTGGCCTCCCCGCTCCTCCTCCTCCGGAGCTGGTGATCTGCTCGACCTCCTTCCAGTAGTCGTCCATCTCCAGCTCGTCCAGGGAGTCCTGCGAAACGTTCCGACACAATGAGTTCGCAGGCCTGTTCTTTTGCGGTTTCAAAGTTGTCGCTCTCGTTTCTGGGCTTGTCTGCAATTTGCCTGCCTTGAAATTTTTTACTCCAAAATAAAAAGAAAAAGTTCAGGATGTGATGCAACAAGTAGATGTAAAATAGAACAAGAACAGCCTGTCAGGACAAGTCCCTACACTGAGCAGTTTCACCGAGATAAAATCCTCACAGAAAAAAACAAACTTTTTCAGAAATTTGCTATAAAAAAAAAAAAAAAAAAAAACTCTGGAAGTTGCTTTAACATACTGCTTCACAAGAGGCAACAAAAAAATCCCTTCTGTAAAGTAAGGCAGACAGCCTGACAGCTTGATGTTAGCTACAGTACCTAATTAGCTTGGTTATAAGCCTCTGCAGTGAGGCTGGAGCAGACTGTTTATTTCTTTAATGAACATGCTACCTCTTGTAGCTTGTTGCAAATATGTTTCAAAATATGGGTGTCGCTCCTCTGCTAGACAAACTATGACTGACCTGGTTATTTGCATCCAGAAAAAAAAAAGCAAAAAGCCAATCTTTTTTCAACAGGGCGGGGGAAGTTTAGGGAATTCCCCTCTTTTGGCTTCGGCACACAGCTGACTGACAACTCACAGCAACAGGTGGGAGAGAGGGAGCCCCACTCTGTGAAACGTATGACTGGAAAAAGCCCAGCACTGTCTCTGTCGTCTCATTATAACTATTTTAAAACAACAGGAATGGCATACGGAGAAACTGCAGCGGTTTAAATGCTGCTTTTTTTTTACCTCGAAACTGTCCTACGCTACCATGTTTAGGGGAAAAAAAATACCCATTTTAAAAGGCAGGTAACACGAGACACGAGCACAACCTTTCTTCCCATTCTTCGGGGCCTACCTGGGAAAAGCTGCGCTGGCATGCGGGCTGCCGTCTGGTTCTGGTATTGGGGCTGTGCCGGGGACTGGAGGAATGCTGGGATCTGGAGCAAGCAGCAGAACTTGAACCGAGGACGGCTGAGGCATCGACGCTGATGGGTTTTACACTATTTGTAGTCGAGGACGGTTCATATTTGTCTTCTTGTTGTGTGTTTGGGTTCTGCTGAAGAGTGTAGTGGCCCGTTTTACGACTGTAGACACACACAGATATATAATAAAAATATTAAAATCTGTTGGTTATATGACAAGTGGGCACAATCATTACAACTCTGATAACTGTTACATTTCTTTATGATAAAAAGGGGGGAAAAAAGCAGTTTTAAGCAGCGCTAGATTACTGTTTCACTTGTATCTGTACTTTGCCCCGTGTTTATCTGTGACTTTATAGCTTATACGTGCACCCATCATAAAAATATTCCTGGGTTATAAATGTAGTATTGTCGGAAAGCTGTTTAAGCCGCAGCAATGTTTCCTTTGCCTTTAATGGCAGGACAAATGAGAGATAGCCTCTGACACGAATCTGTGAGTGTTACTCAGACATACACGTCGGCCAAAGGTTCTAAGTAAAGAAAAGCCAGCAGAGTGTTGAGTTTCCAACCAGCCGGCTCATGAAGGGGAACATCTGCCAGGACGTTCTGCGCATAAACACATTTTCCACAGTTCATTTGCTGTAATGTGCTTTAATGCTTAGCTGACACAGGGAGAGCTGCTAATAATAGCTGAGGACGGCCACATTTACTGAGCGAAACAGTCAAAGTACAAGTTTTTCTGAGCACGTCACTGTGTGACAGTCAGTAAACAACTTAATGATGTTTGGGATTAAAGATTTACAGCTAAAACTGAGAGGAAACAGATGCAACATCACAGTCATCGTATTAAAAAGGGGGTAGAGAGTGCAGGATTTGAAAAGTGAGGGCAAGTGTTCACTCTGTTATCATGGAGTAGTTAGTAGTTTTCACGATTTTTGAGTATAATCTGTGTTTTAATGTCTACAACCTAAATTTATAGCAGCACAAAGGCTTGATGGTTAGCACTGTTGCTTCACAGCAAGAAGGTCCTGGGTTCAAACCCCGGGTTGGACCCGGGGTCTTTCTGTGCGGAGTTTGCATGTTCTCCTTGTGTTTGCGTGGGTTTCCTCCCTCAGTCTAAAAACGTGCATGTTAGGCTGCCTTCAGGCCCAGGCCTCCCTTGAAAAAAAGAGATCTGACATCTCAATGGGACTTGCCTGGTTAAATAAAGGTTAATGAGAATAAAAATCCAAAAAGGGGAAGCTGCAGTCAAATTAAAGCATACAGATGTGAATATTGCCTCATGTTTGGTGTATTTTTAAAGATTCAACAGGAAGAATGTTTTCACAAGCTAATAATTGTAATCTAAAAGCAGACCAATTGACCAATTAAAATAGGACCAATTTTTTGCCATCTTTTACATATTCTTCATTGGCCACATCTGAACATTTTAATGCATTAAAACACTTTAGTCAGTGTGTTTCCTACAATAAAGGTTATTGTCATGACAGGGGTGACAACAGACCCCAAAAGAAGTTGACCAGAACATTAATGCCAACTTTTAAAAGAATAATGTTACCAGAAGAAATGGTCTGAACCTAATTCTTGTCTCTCAGAGCCTTATATTCAATTGGTTACACAACAAAACCTTACTTTTATGTAAAGAAAAAAATCTAATTTGACAGAAATCCAAGAAACCCCGCAGTGCCTCTTTTTAGTAAATCAGACAAACCTTTCAAAAAGGCACGCACATGAATGCACCACCAGATATGGATCACTGGTGGCTCTGTAGTATTCAGATTACATGGCAACAAAAGTGCCAGTCACAAACAGTGACAGGCATCAGTACATGTCAGGGAAAAAAATAAAAATAAACATGGTAAAATACATATACTTCTGAAAAGAGGAACAGCACAGAAACTGCTGACATAATCTCACCACCAGTGTCAGAAAACGTCTGTAAATCACAACATAATTTAGCGTTAGCACGTTAACTGTGTCTCTGAGTCTTTACGTCCCGCTCCTCGCTGTAAGAGGGTGAGCAGCAACACTGTCACAGCAAGGGGGCGTTGACAGTTGAGTTGCCTGCAGCTACGATACGTATTTGTCGTTTTTCCAATCAGCTGCTACTGCATAGAGACTTTCAGCGGACAAGTCGACACGTTTGCAAATCCCCAGTGTAATCTCACACTGTGAGAAACAACACCTGGGTTGTGTACCTGTCAGCGAGGCAAAGTGAGAGAGAGGGAGGGGGAAAAAAACAGTTGATGGCGACGTAAAGGTTTATAAATTATAAATTGCAAATGTAAATAAACACTTGTTTGTAGGGGTGGGAGGTAAAACCTGTTTTTAGATGCATCACGGATATAGAAGATTTGGAATAAATTTTCAATGTCAAAAACCCCTTTTGTTACGTTGATCTGTGTTGCTGCTTTAATCGAGTCACCAGAGCAGTTGCTGCATGGTGTCGTTTGTCCTAACAGAGCTGCCGTAGCTTCCTGTAGTTTCTTTGCTGAACCTTACAGAATAAATGTCTGTAAATTATAGTTGCCATTTTTTATAAAATGGCTGTCTTTAGTAATGACTTTGAAATTAACCTTTCTAAGACAAACACAATGCTAATCGCATTAGCTTTTCTACAGCGTTCTCAATGTTAAGTTAGCATCTATGCTAACTGTTAGCCAGCGGCTTGTGATTATTAGGATGTTTTGACGTTTGTAATAGTGAACTCTTTATTAGGCATGAAAATATATAAACCAGTTTTTATTTGGGTAGAACTCATTCAGATTTCAAGCTAATAAAAATGCATCAATTATCATTTTGTAATCAAATCACAGCCCTCTAAATTGTGACTGAATTGAATGTTGAGTCACCTAAAGATTCCCATCCCCAATGATTTATATTCATGTCTATAATTAGCCACTATAATTAGTCACAAGGACAATCAGCAGCAGCCTGTGGCATTTCTGACAGGAATACCCTAATATTTCTGCCAACATAACCGTGCAGTGTGAAACAAACAACAGTGTAAATATTTCCAAAACATCTCTTTGCATGAAGTGCCCAAACAGTTTCAACTCTGCAGTTGTTTCAAGATGGCACCAACCCACGTCGGTCTTTGCCCCACTTGAACTATCCGTTCGCTCGCCAAAGCAAACTCCATCTACAACAGGTAAGATGTTAGTTCTTCACAACCTTTCCAACAAACGCCACTTCAAAATTTCTGAACTACTGCTTGACGTCAGCAGATCAAACCAGAAAATGTTCTGTTATCATTTACATCTCGAAACATTTCTGCTTAGATATTTGAATTAAAAAATAGCATCTGGTAGCGATTTTATGTTGTAAATAAATAAAGAATTCATAAAAATTCAGAACTTATCAGCCAAACGCCAGTAGATTTTCTACTTAAGCGTGAATTGCAAGATACAACATATCAGGGTATTAAAAATGTTTTAGGTTAAAAAGAAAAAAACATAAAAGGCAACTACACTGATACTGTAGGTCACAAGAAAATCGCCCTTCTGGACTTTTGTTGTCAGGCTGGACAAGTATTGAGTCATAGATAGCAAAACAAAAAGAAAAAAAAAGAAAGTGACCGATGTTTTATATTGTAACGGAAATAAATTTGGTTTGTCACACCAGCCTGAACAGCAGTGAGTTTTTGTTTTACGTCTAAATTAATTTGGAATTACCAGCAGAGAGCGTTAATCCGAAGGCCCGCACTGAGCGAGGCACATACCACAGCAGACTTTCTGCCAAACTCGCCACACGCAGAGTTTGCTCAAAACGTTTCAGCAAAAATACATTTGCTTCTTTCCTCTCCTCTCCTCTCAGCTTCCTCCCGAACCTCGTGGATTATTTCATCTGGATGGAATGACAAAAATGTTCCCGTTTTACTGATTTACCTCAGGAAATTTGGCTTCAATCTGGGAGGCGCGCACATGAGCTCACTTTATGATGAGTTAATCATTCACGTTCACCTGATATTTCAGAGTGAATAACAGCTTGACTGAATCATAAACAGTGAGCTTTTTTTTGATTTTTATATTTGCAAGACAGGATTTACATTTAAGCCTGAAAACACATTCGTAATAGAGATTGGGATTTTGAAGTTTTCACCTATGGTTTGATTTCTCCATTGTATGGTTAAACATTTATGCTTGAGGCTCAGGAATGGCTATTTCTCTCAAAATAGTCATTGTGGGTGCCTCTAACTCGTCTCCAGAGCTCTCCTCTGACAAAAAAAAACCCCATCCGAGACAAATGTTCAGGTTTAAAAACCCATGCTGATGATGAATAATATATTTTTAGAAACTAGTCCGAGTTTGCCCGTCTTCATTTCTAAAGTGCACTCCAGCAAATTAAACCATAAAGGCGGGGGAGGCGGATGCTAAGGAGGGAACAAAGCGGGCCGAGGTGGGTGCGATTAGTAACAGAATAATGTGCATAGTTAAGATTTTTGCAAGTCGTGCACAAGAAAATAAGCTTGGATTTTCAAAAACCGACAAAAAAGCAGGCTCATGCTTACATGGTCACTTGGTTGCAAGCACATAAAACCAATAAACCACTGCTAATAAACTAGTTATTGTCAAAATAGCTTAATAATGTGTGCATCAAGCTAAAATAAAATATCTAGAGCAGGGGTGTCAAACTCCATTCGTCGGGGGCCGCTCTCCTACATGTTTTAGATGTGTTCTTGCTTTAAAACGCCTGGTTTATGGACGACTTGTTGCCATGCTCCTGGAGAACTTGATGATTTGGTGAGGAGGTGATTAAACCGTTTGAATCAGGTGTGTTGGAGCAGAAAAACCTAAAACTCCCAGGACAGCGGCCCTCGAGGCCTGGAGTTCGACACCCCTGATTTAGAGCCTCAATTTATGAATGTGAGGATGGCAAGATGAGACAAATTTATTCTGGTAATTGTATTACAAAGACGCCAGCAGGATTTGACTAAATAGGTTGAATATGCGTCAAAATCCAAAGCTGAAAAGCAAATATACCGTTTGGATTTGAGACACATCTTGGTTCCTAACTGAGAAAACACCAAGAAGTCATATTAAATATTCTCAGACCACCAAGAGTGAGAACAAAAGAACAGCAAGGTGCGATTCGTCAGCGTGAGGTGGAACCTTTACAGTGTCAACATTACAAATCTTCAGTCTCATAGAGGTTAGCCTCCTGAGTAAAACAAACGCGCTAATTTTTAACACGCACAGACGGGCGTTAAAGGAAAACAGAGCCGCAGCTGAACGTTTCCCCACTTTTTTTAAGGAAACACCGCCACCCCGCAAAGAGTGAGTCAAGATCTGAGGCTGCAAGCTCAGATCTTGACTCATGTTTGATCGCACGTGATCACGTGTTCGTGCGTTTTTCAAGTATCACTTCTGCACCAGCCACATTTTTTGGCAGCAACTATTATGAGCCGATTGGAGTGGCATCACATCTAAACCCGTTACAGTTTTAGTTATCGTTGTGGAGGCTGATACAGTAGGTGCGGAGTGTTGCATCTTATATCAGTACTTTCAATAGTTTGCACTGCTTTTACACCACATTTCAATGGGGAAGTTTTAATTTTATTCTACTTTTTGCTGATGGAAACAAAAATTACAATAAAGATGCCATTCTTTTTCCAAGTAAAACAACACAACACAAAACAACGCATTATCGCATTTTAGCTTGTATAAACGGAACGTTGTATAAAGCAGCTAAATGATGGTGTTGGGACGTTTGTATAGTGAAGCGATGGAGAAAATAAAGATCTCTTTATGTTTTAACGACTGGAACTAAACAGAAGACAATGGGAAAGCTACGAGCGACATAAGAGGGGAGGAGGGTGAGAGTTGTGTGTGTGTGACATTTCCATTCAGATCAACAGCTGTCAGCTGGACCACATGAAGACAGAGGCCGCCTGTGTGTCCTCCCCTCACAGCTACAGGTCTCAACAACGACCAACTGGTTGAACACATCAGTCGCCCTTCAGTCTCCATAAACCTACAACATCCGACCCCCGTCTGTCAGAATAATTCCCGCCTTTTTGGACATTTGAATCCGAGTGCTGCTCGACCTTTCAGGGTCCAAGTGAACACAGGCGAGTGTGCTCTCATTACCACTGGCATGTCAAGTCAGGCAGAATGGATAGTTTGGAAAACCCCAATGTGTTGCGGCACAATGCAACCCCACCACCGGGCACCCAGACTTCCTTCCAGCTTGAAACGCAAAGACATCGACGAGCCAGACTCCCTGCAGACCCGTAACCCAAGGCTCTTTAGGTCGGATGTCCCTGCTGTCTGTTTGTTTCTCATTTCCTGACCTGGAGGAAACAATGACGACCAAGCTTCGCCTCAACCTAGACGGGCCTCGCGCACTCTGCTGAGGGAGGGGGAGACAAAGGAAGTCTGTAACGTGACGCTGGCTGAACGAGCCACCTGGAACACATGCACCTACAGCCTATAGCCACACACGCACACACACACACACACACACACACACACACACACACATGGCAGATGGGTCCAGCTAAATGCCAGGTAAACTGGGTTAATTGCAGATACAAAAGGCCTCACAGTCAGCTGGATGAATAGACAAGCCTACTCTGTAACCAAAAAGTTGTTTCCATTCAAATTAAGCTGCCATTCTTCCTGTCCCTGAATGAAGCCCTTTTTAAAAACGGATCCTTACCTCATCATAAGTTTATGAGAAGGCTGGAATGACAAATAAGTCAAACAAACACAGCAGTTACAAACTTTAACTCTAAGAAGTCCAAATAAAAGGTATTTCAAAGTTTCTTTGGACTTTGCTGCTTTTTTTTACTCATTTTCAGTCCAGTACAGGACCATTTACAGAGGAATGTTTATATTATTTTTCTCTGTTAAGCCACTTAACTCTCAGCTAAAATGCATAAAAAGGCTCCTAAACTTAGGAGATGAACCTGTGTTGTGTTGATGCATAGCACACAAGAAAGAGGCTACTTTAAATATGATCTTCAGGTAGTTTTTTACCAGCAGCCTGTCACAAAGGCACAACTTGATCCCACTTCTTTGGTTAAACCTATAATACCAACGAAAACACAGTTTGGCACAAAATAGCCTTTCAGCACCAACACAGTGATTCCCAAGGATAAATTAGCTGAAAACTTGTCTTAATGTAGATAAACAACTGAAAGATGATGCATCTCTCGGGCCCTGTGTCGGTCCTCACTGGAGTTTCTTGGAGACACGACTGTCGGATTCCGTTTGTAGTTTTTGCTCTTTTTCTTTTTTCTCCACATTCCTCATCGTTTTAACGCCTAAGTGCACATTTTGTGACGACTGGACAGAGAACGGGTAAAGAAAGCGGTGAAAGCTTGGAAAAAAACTTTTAAAAGACCTATTCATCGCGGCCATTTTAGAAGATTACAAGAAAGTACGGCTCTTTGAAAGCAAAACGTAAAGAAATTAGGGATGGTTTACAACTGCTGTACAGGACTGAACTGTATACTAGGTAGATCGGAGAGGGCAAAATCTCAAACCAACTGAACTTTGGAGGTTATTGCACAAGAAATACACTTGAATGCCATCATAAAAACACAAATCAATTGGAGTTCTTCCTCAGTGTGGAGCCTCAGATTTGAGAGATTTAATTTCATGATGATCAGCCGTGACCTGGAGGTCTGGGGTTGTTTTTGTTTTCTTTATTTCCTACAAATTCAGTGGGTTTTTAATTTAATATCATCCTTAGGCTTCCAGTTTGTTTTAAGGAAGGTGTAACAAAGTCAAGGCTCAGCTGCTGATTAGGAAATGGGATAAATGGAAAAACATGGCCCGAGGTCAAAGTTCAAATATAAGCTGCCTGTCTTGTGGCACATCCCACCCGGGTCCTGCAGGGTTCTGGACCTCCTGCTCTGACTGACGAACCACCTTACTCAACTTTTCTGTAATGTCAGCACATTCACACAACTCGTGTTATTAAAAAAAGGAAAGAAGTAGGAGAGGAAAACATGACGACCGGCCGCGACCTTTGCCCACTCTGCTCCTACACGCACAACATGACGCTTCCTCTGAGAGCTGCCGCGGTTCGGGTTCCCCACCTGAGCACGTCGGTCTCCCGGTCCGGTTCGGACGGACAGCTGGGCGGGCACGGTCCGGTCTGCGGTATGAGTTCGGCGTTGCTGTGGTAACCCGTCAAAACCACTCCCTGAGCCTGGTGCCGACTCATGTTTCTCTCCTCCCGGTCTTCCTCTGCCTTCACGCGGCCGACATCCGAACACCGAGCCGCGGGTAGTCTGTCGGTCCGTCTGCGGCTCCGGGTCTATCCGCGGGCGGCTCCCATGGCTGGACGTCTTTCGGTTCTGTCTGTTCTCGTCTTTCCCCTCCAGTCGGTGTGTGCCGAGCTGTGGACCGGGGCAGGATTACACGCTGACCGCAGATCAGGGATTGGCCCACATAGCAGCTCGGACTCTCGCAGCAAACAGCGCCCCCTGCTGCTTAAAGAAGGTACTGGCTGTTTCCTGGAGGGAGCAGCCTCTGCATCAGGGTTCTGCAACCTTTACTATAAAAAAGAGCCATTCCTGCTCCTTTTTCCACTAAATAAGTCTTGTCCAGAGCTCAACTTGAAGCTTGAAATAAACACAACTCATTAAATGCCAAACAAGCGTCTGTTTACCTACAGAAACAGCCAAAGTGACGGAAAAAAGACAACAACGACAACATCCATGGAAGTGCCTTTAGGGTCTGACAATTTTGATGTATTGGTACATATTTATGCTCAGATTTGAAAATAGACTTTGTTTTCATTGAGTGCACATTTGCATTTTAGAATTGCTTTTAAAAACATCTGGAAAACCACTGGAGTAAACTCTTTCAATTTGATAATATTCAGGATAACATTTATTACGTATTACATTTAATTTCATAGTTTGTAATGAGTACCTTCAAAGATCTATACCAAATGGCTGACAGTTTTTCTTACGTTAGAACAAAAAAAGACCAATCTCCTATAAAGAAAGGAAAAAAAAAACTTGTTAATTTCTGCTGCTGTACAGCCACTAAGTTCACTTTTTAGTGTGCAACACGAACACTACAGAGGTAATGAAGCATAAAGTCCATGTCACTGAATTTGAATTCCCTGAAACACTGGATGTTTTAAAATCCTCAAAGGCATACAACTCATCTAAACACTGCTTTGAGTCAAAATCACAGTAATTGTGGTATTTTATTAAATAAAAAGCAACTCATTTTACCAACAGAGCTCAATATCCCACCACGAAGATGAACCTAAACACTTGACAATGAAAAAGTTCGCTTTTTTTAATCCACCACCAACAAAACAAGACTCCTCAGAGGTGAAAAAGGTTCGATTTAATGATCAACTTCCAGAACTACCGGAGACCAAGTGAACTCCAGCAAACGCGGTCAACATAAAACAATCCAACAAGAGGACACTTTCCACTGAGCAACATTATTTCCAAACATTAGAGAAACTAAATATTCTTCTGTGTTTTATTACTTTTATAAAATGAGAGAAAATTGTGAAAAAGGAAAAAGAAAAACTGCTGAATCTCAAATCCTGCAAGAAAGAAAAAAAAAAAGAAAGTTTAAAGGTCAGCCTTAATGATACTACGGCTCTGTGAGTTTATTTATATTATTGCAAAGCTCAGTTTAGCTAAAACCGAACAAAGTGCAGAGCTGATTTTAATCCGTTCGCCTCCGAGAGACGGAAGAACGGTTAATGCTCAGGATTTCTCACCCGTCAGATGGTTCCTGCATCTTCTCGGGGTCCCTCAGCTCTCTAAACATCTTTGAGTAAAAGTCTTTCTCTTTGTCCATGCTGTCTTTATAACATCTGGAACATAAAAACATATTTATACACAAGGAATATTCTCCAAACCAGGTTTCAAACTGATGTGATTTTTAAGCTAAATCTTGAGTTTGCCACAAAAACGCAGGACCAGGCTTCACTGAAAGCCCAACAACAATCAGCTTACGTTGCCACTTTCTTCAGGAGGTTGTTGATGTCACGGTCGAAAGGCTTCTTGGCTTGAGCCGACACGAGGCAACCCTGAGCGCTCTCGTACTCGCACAGCTCCAGGTACGCCTAGGAGAGAAGACTCAAGCCTGAAATCAACTTAAACTGTAACGGACTTGACTCTGTTTAAGTTAAAAAAATAAATAAATAAAAAAGGAGCTAAAGTAGTGGCAAAGAGCGAAGGAGGTTTAATTGGATGCTCCGCAGAAAGTCTGCAAAGAGAAACCCAGTCTGACCTGCCCGCAGCGGAAAAGAGCCTTCGTGTTGGCGGAGTCTATCTCCAAGGCTTTGTTGGCATATTTGAGGGCTTTGTGTGGGCTCTCCAGACGGAGCTCGGTGAGAGAAAGGTTCAGATAGAGAGGGAGCTGAGCCGTCCTGATCTTCTCTCTCTCCGGCTTGCTCTGCGGCTCTCTGTTTCCCAGCAGAGTTATCGCCTGTAGGGGAGGCAGACAGGCCGCGACAAAAAAACACACGCTCACCATTACTTGCAGCACACTGAAACACGTCGTGGGCAACTCATCACCAGATAAAAGCGAGCTACTGCTTCGTTCTGTACTTGTTTGTAGCGGTCTTTGGCATTCTCGTATCGGCTCTGGTTGAAGCAACGGTTGCCGAAGTTGCGCAGAGTGTTGACGACTTCAAGAAGTGTGGACAGAGGAATGGTGTTCTGCTCCTCCTGGAAACAAAAAAAGTTTAAAATAAAAATGCACAGCAACCGTTGTTTGTTTTGGGAGGGCTTTTAAAACCGCAATACAAACAAGTATAAAGAGACCTTTCTATCTCACTACACAGATCCAAATTCTATTGAATGCAGTTGAGACTAAAAGCCCTTTTCTGTGTTTTGTTTTAAAACTGCATAAATGAAATAAACAGACATATATAAATTTTTCTTACATCTGCTGTTCATATCAGCAGGCATTTACTGCTGTCAGGTGGATCTTTGATGTTCAGGTTGTAGCTTCCCTACCTCGCTCATTGCAATAAAGTCATCCACCTGTGCAGAGTCAAGGTAGTCCAGGACCTGGACCTCGTACAGAACCGCGGCGGCAGCGGGGATGAACGGAGGACAGCCCATGTCTCCGTATGCATACTGGGGCTGGAAGAGGAAACGAGAGAACTCGCCTCTCTTCATGGTCAGCAGCCCCAGCTCCAACCCAGCCAGTGTCACGTCTGTTCAGATTATATGTTAGAAATCGATCCTCCGATCAGGCCGAGGAGAGGAATTACTGAGCAGCTTGAAGGAAGATTTCCAACCTCTTCCCAGCTTCATCATCGGAGGGTACTTGAGGTGAGTGGTGGTGTCAAAAGGCTGGTCAGAATACTCCAGGAAACCTGAGTAATACACTGCAGAGAGGGGGAGGAAAACCAGCCAGCTGAAAACTATTTGAGAGATTCTGAATCATCTGAGAAGCGTTAGACAGGCTTGATCTTATAGATACTCAATACTGAAGCATTTTGAGGCACAGGTGGACCCTCTCCAGGCTGGACCACCTCCTTCAGGATCCCGCCGTCTCCCAAGACGTCATACATCTGCTGGCGTAGCTGCTCAAAAGGACTCTACAAGGCAATCAAAATGCATTTGGGCTATTTTAAAGTCAGTTTGAAAGCAAAACCAACCATGGTTAACCACTGCAAGAGAGTCCAATGATAGGCAAGTAATGCGCCTTTGACTTGTATTCATCATTTTAAGGGTTAAAGAGGAAGTAAAGCTTCCTCTCCACTCAAGATTTGAGATTTCCTCTCATATCTGACTGTAAAATGATGTGAAATGTCAAAATAACTGGACAAAAACAACTATTTGATAATTTCTCCACATAAAAAGCATGAAACCTTGCTATTCAAGAACTACTTTACAATATTTCTCTTGCAAAGATGTGTTTACTTCAGCTGTTTTTTTGGATTAAATAATTACCTACAAGTGCAATTAGCTAAGAAGCCTAAAATAGTTTTTTTTTGCTCTTGTTGACTAGTAAGATAAATGTGTTGAGAAGTAAAAGAAAAAAATAACTTGACAGTAATCTCACATTTCTGTCTGAACTATCTTGTTCTGTCTGCTAAATTACCATAAAGTTGTATTTTTTTACAACTTTAACACAATTTAAAGACAATGTTTTGCATTAAACTGCAATAACACACCAGTTAAAGTAATTTAAAGTGTGATTTGAGACCACACTGATAAATTGTTTATGTTTTTAGCTAGGCTACATATAGCTAAGCTAGCCACTTGGTCACGCGCTGACCTACCGGTGTGGTCGTCCTCTGCAGCTCATCGGCGCTTCTCAGGCTCCCAAAACACGATATTAACCCGTTTAATGACATTCAGTCGGTGGTAAAATAACCTGCTACAGACTGGAAATGTATGCGAGCGGTGCCGTTTTATTTTGTGGAATAAAATAATAGCTCTCAACCATATATTGGCGTTCAAGTTTTAAGCTAATTGTGCCACCTGACCCCGCTAACCAATAGTGGGAATGGTTCAACCAACTGTGTGATGCGTTCACTGACCGTAGCAGCAGGGGTTTTATTTATTTAAAATGTCTTTTTTGTGACATATCATGGTTTCATTGGACAAGGACAAATGCATAACGGACACTAAAATAAACAACTTTTTAAAAGCTATTTTCTGTATAAGTTTAGATACGTGCACACTGGTGAATAATTTTATATGCTGCCACCTGGTGGATAACTGCTGTAACTGCACTGCAATTCAAGGCATGTCACCCAAATAAAAGAATACATTAACAATTTTTATTCAGTTAAAGTCCTCACTGATGAGTTTTTTAAGTCAAGTTAAATCTAAGCATTGAAGTAATCATTGGAAACTACTTACATTGGTTTGTTTTGAGTCAAATCTTTGAATAATAGTACTTGTATTACAGTAATTGTTATAAGCCACTATTTTCTCTAAAAGCAGCTTCCCTTGAGGCATTTCCCCCTGTACATCAATGAGTTTGTGTGAATAGATTTTAACTCTTTGTTTTGGAAACATCAGACGTATTACGGCAATGTCAATTTGTGTTTTTTTTAAGCTGTAATGCAAAGCAAAAATAGAAATCCTATGAGACAATATTTCAATCAAGTATTCATGACACAAGCAGTCATAATAATGAATGATAACCAGAACTTAGCAGAAACATGGAAATAAAGAAGGAAAAAGTAACATTACATCATACAGTAACTCTTATTTAAAGTACTAAAATAAATAAAATAAACCACAAAGTATTTAAACAGATTTTATTATTTTTCTCAGTTTTTTTGAACATGCAGTAATATTTTCAATCAGACTGCTACATTATATACAAGTCTGTCACATGTGTTCCTCATTACAGTGATATCAGTAATGAAACATAACTCCTCACTGTGCAGACAAATCTGTAAACTGCTGAGAGTAAAGGTGTATCAGCAGTAAAATGTTCCTCTTATCATTGGCTTACAGAGCATAATGAGCAAATAAAATATACAAAGGAATATGTAAATAAGTACAAAAATGTGTTAATAAATAGACAGATTTAACCTTAAAATTGACTAGCTAATGCAAATAAATAAATATCCACTTTAATAGTTTTATACATATATATATATACAGTTTTTTATGTATGCACAATGCATATGTACATGTGTGTGTGTGTGTTTGTGTGTGTGGGGCTGGGTGTCCTCAACAGACAGTGAAACAACTCCACAGTGAAATGTAAAGCGAATCGATTGGCATGTTTCCGACCTGGGATTAACCAGTAAGCCAGTTAAAAGCTTTCCTCCTTGTTTTCATTAGAAGTTCTGCAGATCAGCAGGATAAACAAAGTTGTTCCTAAAGAGTTTGTAGGCCAAGAGCTGCCCTCCAAATATCATCATGACCAAGCCTGAACCTGCAGGGACACAAATTCAGTACATGGTTAAAAAAGAAAGAGAGAGAAGACTCAATCACAGGGGGGGGGGAGGCCAGCAGCAGGAGCTGAATTTTGGAGATATGTTGGATGTGAGTTCTTACAGTCTGTAGAAAATAAAAAAAACAACTTGCTCTGACAGAAAGGGAGAGGGAAAGGAGTAGATGTTTTCCGTGTTATCCAAAAAAACAAAAAGTATGAATCTTACCAAGAGCGATCCACCAGTGCTCCTCTGAAGGGAAGTCTGACATCACTGCAAAAACACATCAGGATATTTAATTTACAATCACTTTATCTAAATTAAAATATATAGTTGTGCACTTTTAGTTCAGTTTGGCAGAATGCATGTCAACTCATAGTGCCTGCATGTTTGCCCATATATATCTGAACTATAGTACACACCACAATATCTACTTACATGATCAGGCCTGCAATCCTATCAGTTGTTCCAACCTATTGATCCACCTGTGAGTGTGTGTGTATGTGTGTGTGAGCACGTGTGTATTCACCTGCTACAGTCATTGCAACGTGCAGCAGTGTGACAGTTATGGCGTAATCCCAAACCCATTCCTCCACAATCCACGCAAACACCAGGCCGCCCAAAACGTACGTCACTTCTGTGGAAATGACCCCAACTGGAGAGCAGAAGAAGAAGAAGTAAATAACTAGACAGCCCATGAAAGCTTCATTTCAATCAAATATGAAAACTATTGGCTTTTTTTTACATTTAGTTTAAGGTAGTTGCAGCAGCTGAGTTGTGGGAAAGCAGAACAGATGTCCACTTTGACAGACAGCATAAAAAGAAGTGGCCCGATGCTGTTTTAGTAAGAAAAATAAATATGTATTTAAACACAAACACCACTCAGATCAGTTTAATTTGGTATGTTTTACAGATTCTTACCGATATCCTATGATATACTGCAAAACAACTTCTGCACATCGTCATATAAATAATATTTTTTCAGTAGTCAATAAGCTAAATCTTGAATATATTAATCAACTAAAACTATGGCACTAAACTATAACTATAAATGATTTGTGAAATAAATAAATAAAAAGTTGTTTTTCAGTCTGATTTTTGTGGAGAAAAGCTGTTTACCATCCGAGTGATCTATGTTTTATTCCTTCTAAAAGGAAATTAGACTAATTTAGACATAGTTAACACGTTTTAATGTTTTTTAAAAAATACTGTAAATATCTGCAACTCATCTCACAACCTTTTGTGAGAAATGTTCAGTTTTGAACTTCTGCTGCCTGTTTGGTTGTCCGTGATCGGCCAAAAATAATGGAGGACACGTCAAATCAGCCTCTATAGTAAACATACATTATTATTATTAGGTATTACAGAGTAGAATAGAATGAAAAAAGAAAAGCCTGGACTACAAAATTGTCCTTTTCCCTAGGATTTTTACAGGCTAAAATAAACTATTAAACACAGTAAAAGAAAGAACATTTCCCAAATCCTAATGTGAGCCTTTTATTATGAGTGGTTTTAACATAAAAAAAAAACTTTCTCACAAAAGATCCCAAGCTGTTTAGAGTTACTTTGTGTTCTAGTTCTTTCTAGATACAAAACAAACAACATTGGCAAGCAGAAGTACAAAACTTTAAATATTTGGCTTCTAAAAACACTGCAGAACATAAACATTAAAGAGGATAAAAGTAACTTGATTTCTATTAAAGTACATGTTGTACTTTATTGAATGTAATCGAAATTTACTAAAACGTAACTCACCCAAGTACTTGGGATTCTGCCATGACGGTTGTGTCGTGTAGTCGAAAGGAGTCAGCAGGCTGTTGATCTCGTGGACTCTACGGAAAAAGATCATGAGGCGTTTCTTAAAGACAGTTTGGTGATATTCTGTTTGAGTGTGTAGGTTTCATTTATGCCTGTGTGTGTGTGTGTGTGTGTGTGTGTACCTGAACAGGCCGATGCAAAGGCTGACCGCGATGTAGTAGAGAGAGTAGAAGCACACCATGCACATCAGCAGATTCTGCAGGACAACCTGAGAACGGAGGACACGCAGTCTGACACAGATCGAACCAGAACCATGGAATCATTTTAAAAACAGCGCTGCTTGAAGGAAAGTATTGGGAGTGACTCTCAGCTATTACCACACAGAACTGTCGCTCATTATGTGTGCAATCGACTGAGTTATAGCTATGTTTGTGTTGGCTAAGGTTGATTGGCTGTGGCAGCCATCTTGACTTCAAAAGTTAATCAGTTGTAGTCATACATCTGATGATTATCTTCAGAGAGTTTTAATAAATCTCATCCGGTGGTTCATGAGATATTTTGCTAAATGAACACACACAGGTAATTACATGATTGCCCAGCTTTCATGGCTATGAGGAATAAATAACAATATTTTAGGTGTAGTTTTAATCAGCAACACAAAACATTGAATTACATATATTCCATAGCATAGTGGCATTAATATATTATCTTTCTATTTTGTTATTATTAGTGTTAGAAACTGACATTACAAACCTAAGTCATGTGTTTGCCTCTTAAAATATTGTCAGGTAAATTGCCTGCTACCATTTGCTTTATGCAAGATAACAGAGTTATGTAGAACCCATGACACTTAAAATCAAGTGCATCATAAACCTTTTGCTTCACATGCGTCCCAAGCTCATAGAAATTGTCCGCTTCTTCATGCTCTGCCCTCTTCAGTGACCCAGAAAGCATCCCCTCCTGACAGCAGACAGTCAATGTCTGCTCCAAAAGGCCTGCTTTCATAGATGACTGCCTGCAGCCTTCACAGGAAATGAGGTACACGACCCCACCCCCATTAGGAGGTAAAAGACCTTTTCCCGTGGCTGACATTTGTGGTGGTCGAACACAGGTGCAGCTAATTACTCCAGTAATGAGCTCCATGCCAGTCGTTGGATCGGTACCAGCCAGGACTCTGTGGCTTACTGACACACCCTAATGGAAAGGGGGGGTCATTGGTAATCCTATTAGTTACACTTGTGATTTCCTGCTGGGACGAGTCAAATGTCTGGTGTTGTGCAGAGCACAAGACAGGAAGAATAACGCACTCCACAGTCGGTTAAAGAAACGGTTCAGCGCTTCAAGGTGCTTCAAAATGCTCAAGAACTCAATAAAATGTTTGCGAGCCCAGAATGAGAGCTGAAACGAGAAAAATGTTCACTGTGTTCGATGCTAACTGACAACAATTAGCACAGTAACCAGTTAAATTGTGTGTAGCTGAATTGTGAGCTAAAGGCTCTTTATAGTTAGTTAAATGTGGTCACTTATTTACTTGAGTATTGTTGTATGTCATGTTACCAACAAACAACGTGACAAAGGAGCAAATAGATGGCAAACAATTTAGGAACAAAAAACAACAAACTTTAAATCAGAGTTCCATTTTGCCCTAAGTTCTTGCTTTGTTGCCATTTTCTTGTGTTTAGTAGACACAAAAGTTTTGAAATTTTCTGTAAATAAATCCTGAGGCTTACACTATGAGGGTTTAATATGGATGCTGTGGCCGATGACCAAGAAGTAAAACCAAATTTCTCCTTGTTCGTACAGACAGCAAAGGTGCGGGAGTGTCTAAAACCAGAAAAGTAGTTAATACCTTTAGAGGCAGCTGAACACCTTTGGCTAACCCTTTGGTTTTTTTGCCATCTCAAGATGTGACCCAAAAATAAGCTTATCGACCTGAAATTTCACCCCTTAACCCTAAAAACGTTCCCTCAAATTCTCCATTATTGGCAAAATAAAAGATAAATCATAAACTACATTGATCTTAGACTATGAGTGGACTAAATCATAGCAAATAAACGAATTGAATGGATTTGATGTTTATTCTGTGGCAATTAAATTATGGTTAAGGAATAAAATTTAGATAATTTTGCAGTAATTCTACCCTTAGACTGCTATGTTACTTCTTCTTGTTGAGATTCATTGCCCCCCTATTTCCCATATCAACAAGAAAGCCTAAATAAAATACAAATTTAATGGACAAAATAGGCTACATTTGAATATAGCTTTATAAATGTTCCGATTATCTAATACAAGAGAGATTCTGCCGTCCTTTTCTCTCACATATTTCTCTGTTCTAGTATTTTATTCTAGCCTTCCAGTGTCCTTACCCAGGTGTCGCTGGGTGTAGTCTTGAGGGAGAGTGGTCCATGGCGTTTTATGAGTGTGAATCCACAGCAACGACAGCAGTAGTCCAAAAACATGAATGGTTGCTGGTCTAAATGAGAGAAAGTAGCCTACATGTCTGGTATCTGAGTCTCTGAGGGCGTGCAGGATGGAAGGAAGGAGAGGTGGATTAGAAGAAAACGGATTACTACTAAGAAGTTTGGGTAAATCCCATGTGGGGTGAGGTGAGCAAACTGTAGTATAGATGTACACAAGTAAACCAGAATCAGGAAGTTCATACAAATCAACTTTAAAGATAAAACCACAAATTTGGGGCCAAAAGTTTCAATAAACTTACATATTTTTCTTTCAGTTTAGTTATATAGAAGTGTTTCTCTCTCCCTTTTTTTTCTTATTTCGTTTCTGTTTTAGTCTCTTTACTCAAAAGTGGGAAAAATACAACCCAACAATGACTGAAAATGAACACAGGTATTTTTTTAAACAAAGAGATACGGCTAAGCACATCTTTCACACGCGCTTTGAATGTTTGACTGTGTTAACCTTTCACTTACATTTAGTTTCCTGTCTGGTTGTAGTCAGAGGGTCTCAGTGGGTATCACACATCCACGGCTCTCAGCCTCAACACCGGTGCTCCACAGGGCTGTGTGCTTAGCCCCCTACTCTATAACCATCTATACGTACGACCGCATTCCTGCTCACTACAGCAACGCCATAGTCAAGTCTGCAGATGACACCACAGAGGTGGGGCTCATCAGTCTGCTACAGGGACGAGGTGAAGCAGCTGACTGCTTGGTGCACGGGGAACAAACTGCTCCTTAACACCTCAGAGACTAAAGGAGCTGATTATTGACTACAGGAAGAAGAAAACAGAGCTCATTAGCAGGGACTGTGTGGAGAAGGTAGCAGAGTCAGAGTGGGAACACCTCTGAGCTGCTGAAAAAGGCCCAGCAGAGACAACGCCACCCAGAGACTGCTGGTGTCCTTTTATAGATGCTCCGCAGAGAGCTTCCTAACATGCTGTACTCACCGTGTGGCATTTCAGCGGCACTGCGGCTCAGAGGAAAGTGCTCCAGAGAGTCACTGACACAACCCAGAAGATCGTGGCGTGCCCTCTCCTCTCACTGGAAGAACTCCACTCACCCTGGACATGGTCAGGTTGAACTGTTACGTTCAAACTGACTGATGGGATAACTAGTGATATTAAACTTGCTAATGTTGAACATCTGTAGCTTTAATAATCTTGTAAATGATTAATCTTGTGAAGGATTCGTCTTTTTACCTAATACTAGTGGGTTTACACACACACACACACACACACACACACACACACACAC
>NC_051448.1:14047793-14054741 GCF_001649575.2 Kryptolebias marmoratus | reverse complement strand
AGTCCAGAAATGTGCAGTTCTAGGCACAGCCAAGATACTGCACAGAACCCTCAAGCTCCCAGGCCTCTGGTAGAGGACCCGAGCTCAGAGGATGAAACAAAGACCACCCGCGGAGGGTGAGAAGGGAATTTTTTTATTTTTTTTTTACACACATTTTGTTGTATTTCTGTTGCAATGACAATAAAGCCCATTCTATTCTATTCTATTCTATTCTATTCTATTCTATTCTATTCTAGTAAGTAAGTAAGTGATTGTTCATGCTTTTACTTCTTCTTGTTTAGATTACTGTAACAGCCTTTTTACGTGTCTAAACAAATCCTTCGTAGTTCGCCTTCAGTCTGTGCAATACGCTGCAGCAAGATTATTAACTAAGACCCATAGAAGAGGCCACATAACTCCTGTTCTGGCTTCTCTGCACTGGCTCCCTGTGCATTTGAGGAGTCATTTAAAAATTCTGGTCTTAACCTTTAGGGCACTTCATGGTCTGGCTCCCAAATACATATCAGACTTTCTTAAAGCCTTTCTGTCCATCCAGGACCTTGAGATCGTCCAGTAAATTACTGCTTGTGGTACCTTAGAACCTATTACAAAAACCCGTGGAGACCAAGCATTTCAGGTGGTGGCCCCTAGGCTCTGGAACGTTCTCCCTTTGTCGCTTTGTTGCTTCGATTCCACTGACTCTCTTTTCAAAAACATCTTAAGACATTTTTATTCAGACAGGCTTGTAGTTAGGTTTTGTCTTTATATTTATGTATAGTTTTATTGTCTTTAGTTATTTTGTTTTTTGTTAAGCACTTTGTGATGTTTTGTATCTGTGAAAGGTGTCATAAATAAAGTTTACTTCCTTATTCTATTCTATTCTATTCTATTCTATTCTATTCTATTCTGTTCTATTCTGTTCTATTCTATTCTATTCTATTCTATTTCTGACTCATCCTTGAACTCCAGATTTGGAAAACCCTTCATTTAAACATCCAAACATCCATTATTTGCAGTTTTCAATTTGAACACTAGGTGACAGAATAGACTCAAACCTTCAGGGAACTTAATCTGCTACAGAGGAATCAGCACAAGAGCAGGAGATGTTATCAGTCCATGCACATTTCTTATAGCAGCTGAAGATATTTCAGACCTTCATTTGGACCTACAAACCATTTCATGCTCTTCTAAACCCAGACTGCTGATTAAAACTGAGACGAGAAGGAGAAAAAGATGCCATTGTTGAGCCAGTGCCAGTGAGAGGCCTGAACAGAGGGAATTGAAATTTTGTTTCATCCCCCCCCAACCTCCTCCGGAACCAGCTACAGGAACTTTAGTCCTTGACGTCACAGCATGCGTGCCTAAAGCATGTGCACGTGTGCCTTTGTGTGGGTTTGGGGTTGACTCGGCTGCCACGGTAACCTGCATCATTGTCGCCATGGCGACAGAGAGCGGAGGGGAAAAAAAGGAAAGGGGGGGGGGGGGTTCCATGAGAGGGGTAAGTTCGGCGTCACAGCAAAGCATCTCTCTGTGTGTGAGCTCACCGTTTGTACAGAGCCATATTTCATCACTCTGCTGCTGATCTCTGTTTATAATAACCTGTGTGTTATTTTACCTTAATGTCAAGGAACTGAATTTTCTTCTTCTTTTTTTTAATTAGTGCCATTTCTTGGTATTGTGACTGCAGGAACAAAGGAGCACTATCAAAGAGAGAAAGAAGAGCAGCAAAAAAGAGCAGTGTGAGAGTGTGTTACACTGTCAAGGCTGATTAAAAGTATTTAAACAGAATCGGGATCTGTTAAAAAGCCTCACCTCCCATCACTGCAAACAAAACAGACAAACTAAACCAGTCATAAAACCTCTTTAACAGATGTGCACACATTCCACATCTGTGATTACAAAACACATCCAATTGTTCCTTTTGCAGAGCATTACGTGATTTAGCAGACTGGTGACATGTTTGTACAAAGACTCAGCCATTAGATTTGTTTAAAGTAAAGATTTAAGGAAGGGGAGCAGCATGCACGCTGCCCCGGAGAGCAATATTTCACACTCTTGTTCGCCGTCTCTCGGCAAAATCAGTAAAAGCAATGACAGACAAAGTAAAAAACATGGATTATCTTACAAAGCTACAAGCGCATCTGTCAATTAATGCGAGATATTTAATCAGATAACAAGCAGACTGTCTTCAATGTCTGTGTCTGAGAATCAAGACAAATGAGCGAGCAGGATCCAGTCATTTGTGTGGATGTTTTAGTTTGACAAAAACCCATCTTTGTTGTTTACCATCGTACCTTTCCAAACCGTTAATGAAAATACAATCCATGAAAACATAAATGCATAAAAGCAGCTCTAATACTGGTTTCCGTGCAGCGCCTCTACGTCCAGTCACTTTTCTCGCGCCCTCCATCGAGTTGAGTTTTTGATTCAAAAGTGACGAATCTTGTTGAATGCAGAAGCAAAAAAATTTTTTTTTTAAGTTTGGGGAAATAATTTCCACGGACCATGCATATATACCATATAATTTACGACCTGGAACTGATGTGCATCTTTCAGCACTGCTCTAAACTACCTGAACGGTCACAACAACTCGTCGCCGCAATATTATCGCCCACTGTTGCTAGCATTTTTTGGCATCGAATTTAGATACAGGAGGATTTCATCTTTCAGATGACACATTACTGGACCTCGAAGGTGTTTTCTAAGCAAAACAACTGCAGTAAAAACCAGCGAGTGTCACGGAAATGCCTGAAGCATTTACTGCTTCCAGGGACTTGCAGGCTTGAAGTTCTTCAAAAAGCATAAACACCTTTCTTGTTTTCAAGTAATTCAAAATGTCTGTGTAAGTCACTGCAGGCAGAGGACATTTCTTTTCTTTTAAGCTCATCGGGGTCCTCCAGTCCTGAAACGGTTCTCATACCTCACCCAACTTTGAGTCCATCTTTGTGGCCTTTTTTTTAGATCCACGGTCGCCAGTTCCATTCATCGTCATCGAGGAGTAATCGCTGAGAACTCTGGCGTAATTTGTGACGCGTCAGCAAGCAACAACAGAGGCCGCCGAGCGAAGCGTGCCACACAAAACGGCGAAAGGCGCTCCAGTTCAGGAGAACTGTGTACAGATCTGCTGTAGTTTCTTAACACGTTCAAAGGTGTGGAGGGAGGGGAGAGTCAGTCGAACTGATCATGAGATGGGATCTGCTGGGAAAAAAAACCCAATCCATCGAGGCCAAGGATCCCAAAGTCCAGAACATTAGCTGTCTGCTGTTAACGCTCACAGCTGGATGTCTCATCCAAGAAGAATCTTTGAGAAACGTTGAGGAATTCATGACGCGACATCTTCGAGCAGCCCTGGCTGCACAAGAAGACGTAAACAGGGAGAAAGGTCAACCTGAGGGGTGCGACTAGGCTAGCTGCTAGTCATTTTATCTAAAACTATGACAGGGAAGTGAGCAAGAATCATGATCGGAACGTTTGCCTTTAAATGGGAACTGCAGCTCAAGCGGTTCGATGAATTTGCCAATTTGGGTCAGCGTCGTTGTGACACCTGACAGATCTGCCCACATTTAGACTAACCACATGTTCACACGTGTGTGTGCGGCGAATCTAATGGGAGCAGGATATAAAACTGGTTCGGTGTCAGCCGCTGTGCGGATTAACAAGAAGCGTGAACGCCTTTTAAAGTTTAAATGGCATTTAAGGGGCGTCGCGAGGCACTTATGATTCATAAAACCCACACTAGAGCTCAGACAAAAACCTCCAAAGAAAACCAGGAGGAGTTGTTTTCTGCAGAGAGGACGCTGACTATGAAGCAAACGGCGAATCCGGAGGCCTGCTTTTGTTAAAGCAGTCATAACAAGAGAGACAGTCCTGGGCTTGATGTGACACGAGTTTGAAAAATGGGACTGATAGAGACAGCCGAACGGAGCGCTCGGCGTCTGAAGGGACTGTTTCCAGCAGCAGTGACTTTAAACAATCTGTGTCGACTCCACCACAGAGGCAGAGGCATAAACATGCTGCTATTTATCACCCGCCACCCAGAGGCGAGCGATAATGTAGTTGCTATGTGTGGGTGTGGATTTTGATGAAACTCTCTCTAAGGAATCATTCAATGGACATCTACAACGGATTAACTTTTAAGGTCAACCCGACTCAAGATGGCCCCCACAGCTAACTGACCTTCACTAACACAAAATGGCTATAACTCAGTCAGTTTTACAGTTTTTGAGCTAAGATTTGGCATAAATGTAGCTGAATCACATTCCTAACACATACTTTGAGCACAACGCATCGCACATTATCTTTGCTTAAAACTTTGGCATGAATTGTTGGAGTCAACCCTGTCTATTAGCAAAATATCTCACGAACCACTGAATGGACTTTAGTGAAACTCTACTGATTAAGTTTTGGAGCCAACCCGATTCAAATCGGCCACCACAGGTGACTGATCTCAGCAAACGCACAAACTGACTATGATTCAGTGAATTTTACAAATATTAAGCTGAAATTTGTTGAGGCAGTAGCTGAGAGTCTTTCCCAACACATGCTTCGAGTGATAACAAATCATGGGAGATCTTAGCTGTCAGGCATAACAATATTTTCAAGGTTTCACCCAAAAAATCTGAAGCTCTGTGATGTTTTTTTTTTTTATCAAGGGAAGCTCATCTTAGTTTTAAACTCCGGCTTAAAAAGTAGGCGACAATATGCTCGGTCTTTAATTTGATTTGCTGATTAAAGGTTAAAACTCAATTTGAAACATGGTGGGTGGAGGGGCTCACGGACCTACATGCCAACGGGGCATTGCCGCTGTAATTACAGTGCAGTGTTAAATGTCATGCTAACGGAGTGTGATACATTGTGATTTATTTGAGGTAACCAGGTAACAAAAGCGGCGGAGATGAAGACGGAGGCGCTGGAGGCTTCACAAGTCAGAAAAGAAAGAACAAATAGTTAGTTGATAATAATGAGAACAATCAATGGTTGAATTCCTGAGCCCTTGCTCTTCACAGTCATCGCTCCTCTTGACAATTTTCCAATCACTGGATTTAAAATGATCTTTTTTTGGAAAAAAAATAAATAAATAAATAAAATAAAATTCCCTTTGGTTTTCTACATGCTGACTGTCGAACTCTGATTTGGTGACGTTCTTATTTCACATGATAACACAGAATAAGAACAATTACTCCACCTCCGTTCCCTGCCTCCATTCAGTTCCTCTTTTCCTTTAATTATGTAGCTGCAGACTCTCATCCACAGCTGCTTGCAATAAAAGTAACACAAAATGTCAACAAATCCCATAATCTCGCACAGGGCTTTTTTAATGAGACTTTCTCCTACGCTCTGTTCACATCGTCTGGCTGTCACGTTCCTCCGCTGCCCCCCTCAGCGTGTTTTCATCTCGACCCTGGGTGGAATGTAAACCCAGCAACAGGCTGACCGCAGCAGCCGAGGTGACGAAACCAACTGCTGGTTCTGTCCAAGCTGATGGACGGCAACGTTTAGCCCTTTTTTAGAGGCTGCGCTGGTCTCCGGATCTACAATGTGAGTCTGGGCGGACGGAGGTGCAAAGGATGGAGGTTCTAATGAGGTGCGAAGGTCGGTCGTGTCGTGGTCCCCTTTGAGTTCCAGGACGGCATTTTTAACAGCCCTCCTAACTGTGAATTCACTGTGTATGTTCAGCTACGCCTCGGGCTATTTCTTCTCCCACAAATTTAATCTCTGCCATCTGAAGAAATAATGGGCTGTTTCTGCCTCTTGCTTTCCCCACACACACACGCCTATACAGCTAAAGGCTCAGTGTATGAGGCCAAAACGCTCTCTCTCTCTCTCTCTTACATTCCATTTTCAATGCTTAAACTGATGTTTCTTTTTTCTCCATTGAATCACTTCCAGCATGTAAACACAGGAAATGACACACATGCCAACATCTGCAATGTTTTTGCTCCTGCCCGTGTGTGAGTGTGCGTGTGAAGACAAAAGAATCCAAAAAGTTGAACAAAAAAAGAAGTATTTGGTGCCAAATGATGGAAATACTGTATGCTGAGCCCATAGCCAAACATTAATTCTGGCTATTTTAAAATGCACTTATGTGGAAAGGTTGCAAAAAAGGCAATGTTTTCCTGTTGTAAATGGCTTATTCAACAACTTCAGCTTGGAGAAATAGTTCAATTTGGGCCGGACTGATGGCTAGTTCGAACGCAGCCGAGACTAAAGTGGATCAATGCTGCCTTTTAAAATCTGCAAAAGTTGTCTTTTTTTAAACCTTTACACCACCACGAGTTTTGCATCACCGTGTTTTTATGGCAGAAAGGTCAGGATGTTTAGCGGCCTAGGCAGCAGAAGAAGTGCTACAGCTAGCTGCTGCTGCTTTTTTGCATTTGCAAATAACCACAGAGTTTTATTTGAATATAATAATGTAATTTTAAACAAGTGGTGAGATAAGGGTTTATAGGAGGGGTCGCAAACAGAGCTATCTACAGCAGGTAGGATATTATTTGTTTGTTTGTTTTTCCCACAGAACCCCAGTTCAAAATTTGTGAAATATCAGAGAGCGTGTTTTCTGTGCTGTGTTCGCTTCTGCAGACATTTATTTAGGATTTCCTCATAATATGTTGTTTTTATCTCAATGTTTGTTTGTCTTTTTTTCATAATCCGTGCCTCTGTCACAGATGTATAGACTCCCCCTCCCCTCCCCTCCCCTCTCCCCACACACTTAAATATAGTTAAACACACACACACATGCACAACCCCCTGAGCATGCATCCAAATAAAACCAGCCTCTTCCATCTCTCTCTCTCTCTCTCTCTCTCTCTCTCTGCCTTTTTTTCATTCCCACGAGTGGAGACGCGCTTTTAGAGGAACCGAAGCCGCGTCTCTCTGCGGCTCTCAGGACTAAAAACACCCTGCGCTCTGACGGGATTATCAGCCTCATCGTAAACACGTTCCAACGAGCCTTTGGACGCCAGTCTGGAC
>NC_051448.1:13943126-14047766 GCF_001649575.2 Kryptolebias marmoratus | reverse complement strand
CCCCGAAACCAAGTGTTGCTGTCGGACGCGAAAAACGTTTTTGGAGTTTTTACGCATTCGGTCACCCGGCGCGAGGACGCCACATCTCCCGCTTCCCCTCACCAACACGGCCAAGCTCGACCAGGACCGCTTGTTCGCAGTTCGCAACTCTGAGTAAAAAGCAGGACGAGGCAGAAAACGGGTTCCTCTTTGAATGCGAGCCGCGCGCCTCGCCGCCCTCTCGCCTTGCGCGCGCCGCGCCGTCCAGCTCTCCACGAGGCGCAGAGAGAGCCGCTCCGCGCAGACTGGAGAGCGTCAGGATCGGGGGGATTCCAGTTGGGCAGACTGTCGTCATGGGGGCTCTTCTCCATCTTTAAGGAGCTTTTGCATCGTTAAGCGTCAGTTTGGTTCTCCACAGGCAATGATGGCATGTCCCTGGAAGTAGCCCCCGACGCCCACCCTCACTGTGGAAGATGGCTTTTGAGTTTTTCCCAGGTTGTAGCCTGATCCCTCTGCGTGCCTGATGGCACAGTGACAGTGGAAAGTGGGCTTTTGTAAAGGTAAGAACTGAGAAGCGGCCAACTCCACCTGAACCAGCTGCACGTTTTGGTTTTTTTAAAGAAGCATTCAGATCAGTGTTTAATCATGGTTTGGTTAATGTCTGAAGATGGAACCAGAAGGTGCAGGCTCATTAATAGGAAGCAGAAAGGTTTTAAACAGCTTGAATATCTTAGAATTTGTGCCAAAGTTGAGATGATGACTTTAATTTGTGCTGCTTTTAATAAACATTCATCACTTAATCATCATACCTCAAGAGTCAAAGGTGAATTTTTAGTGGCTATTATGTTCACTTGAAGCTCATATTAGGTTTCTCAAATGCATAGTTCGTAATTAGGTAAATTATTTAAATTTTTAGAGGAAATCCCCATTGGACTTTGTTCAGAGTTAAACCCAAAATGACTGTTATTGTGATTCAGTTTTCAGTGCAAATCCTTCATTTGTGTGAGGGGTGTGTTTGACATCAGCCTCTGAACATTTGTCTTTTCATATCCATCCTAAAAATAGCCTTCGAAAGGGATACTTCGTGTTTTTCTCATTAACAACTAATTGTGTCATGCTTAATTGGCTGATATGGATTCGCAGCGCAATTACATCGTGCACAAACTCAATCAGACATCAGGTGGGATTATTATGAGGGGCCTGTCAGGGTAAAGTTCACACGTCTGCTGAGGCGACCTGTTCACTGCCTTGATATCCTTCCAGTTCTTTGCGTTTGCAGAGTAAAAAATTAAATATTTATGGTAATTAAACCTGTTACAAAGGATTTATTATCTGTACGTAGAAACTGCTTATTTCAGCTCCCGATTATGAGTGAGATTACAACAGGCAATAAAACCAGCTGAAGTTTTGAGTCACCTCCTGCCTCTACCTTTTGGCTCTCTTCCTTTCTGTCCTATTTCCCCATAAAAGTGGCATATCACAGGACTGCAACTGTTGGAGACTGTTTAGAGACACAAAACTGGAAGAAAATAGACATATTTTTGTCTGTTTTAGTCTGTCTTTTTTTCTCTCCAATCAGTCACAATTTGGTTTCCATGATCACCAAACCATCCCAAAGTTGTCTCACTTTTCTTGCACCTCCTGACTCCTGGAAACCAAACTTCTGAAGGGTTTGAAACAGGTTCCACTATTTGGTTTGCAAACCTTTTCGAAACACGTACAAAGATCCAAACGAAGCAAGAGCCTCCACTGCATCCCCCGCGAACATTTCGGGCCGTTTCTGAAACGCCCACAGGAATGAGGTGCAGGTTTAACGGGTTCTCCTGTCCTTTTTTTTAACTTATTGCAGGGGAATGGTGTAGTAACACCATCTGCCTCTACAAACAGACAGTTTTCAGGGGCACACATCAGACAGGCGGTCAAGAGTGTTACACTAGCACAGAAACTCACAAATGTAAATGTTTTCTCCATTAGAAATATTTTATACTTATGACTACAGATGTGACAACTAGTTTGAGGTTATTTCAGAGGATTCTGCTTGGTGTATTTGTCCGTCTTCTGTCATGCATAAACAAAAGAATCAAATGCTAATGTCTGTTCTACACTAAATATTGTTTCATATCATTTTGGACCTATAGTATAAACACATAGAGTTTAAAATAAATTTACAACTGATGTTTTACAGCAGGGACAGGCAATCCTGGTCCTCGAGGGCCACTATCCTGCATGTTTTACTTGTTTCTCTGCTCCAACACACCTGATTTGAATCAATGGGTGATTAACAGGCTTCTGCAGAACATGAAGAGGTGATTTAACCGCTGAATCAGGTGTGTTGGAGCCAGGAAACAAGGAAAACATGCAGGGTGCGGGATTGCCTGCGCCTGGTTTACAGGATTTCTGAAGGGGTGTCCCATTTCCTTGATGAATATTTTAAAATACCAACTATGACTGTGAATTAAGCGCAAAAGAGGCAAAACTAATATTACCAATATTACTTAATGAGGACTATTAGAAGATATTCCATGCTCATTGCAGAAAAGGCAATTAAATGGTCATACACCATTAACTGACCAGTCAACTCTCAAATGGTGTTAAACCAAGGGGAAATGTGTCCCTACAGGTGAATATAATACAGAAATGATTCATATAGGCAGGACAGATGAGCAAAGCACAGTGAACTATGGAGAGGAGACGTTTTCTTGTAATGGGCTCTTTTACAGGAGCACAGAAATAATATAGCCATAACACTGAACCCCAGCACCTGGTCCTGTGTGGTCAGAAACAGACAAAGACGCCCTGTCGGACTTTTTGTATTTAAATCTACAGCTCCATTAGCTCTGCTGTGCCACCGTGAAAGCAGTTTAGTTGAGTAAGCAGCATGCTGAACCTTTCCCTTCAGCTGTGAATGATAGGAACGGACTCAAACCCAGACGATAGGGCATCCTGTATGTTTCTTAAAGCTGAGATGTAAAATTAGGGGAAAGAAACTTGACGACGGTGGGAAAAGTCTTACACTTCAATCTGTTTGGTAAAGTGCCAACGTTTAAAAGAAGGAACGGGCACTTTCATGACAGGTGCTCCATCATTAGTCTTATTGTGCAGCTTGAGTGAAAGCGTCGAATCAGGAGTAAGTCTCACCTTGGGAACTGTTTCAAGAATCAGGGGTGCAGTATCCGTCTGAATGAGCCAAATTGCTCATAATAAGACATCCTCGGCTGCCAAAAGCGATGGAGAGCCGGATCTCTTTAATTCGGGAATCATTATGAAGTCAAGTGACGTGTGCTTTAATCCTCCTCCACTGATATCGTGCTCGCTGGATAATCCGGTTTAAATACCTCCGTGGCAGGTCAGCGGTTCCTTTTCTCTGTAACTTCAGAGACACCTCCCAAGGAGAAAATAACAGGCAAAAGTCTTTATAGAAACCCTTAAAGAGGGAAGTGTTGTGGTTTATCTACACTGAGGAAAGAAAGTTAAAATAAAGGCTGAGCATTTTTTAACAGCATATTGCCCACTGCTTTTTATGACAGAGTTTGTGGCTAAGATCATCTTATGTAAACAAAAAACATATAACTTATATCTCATGCAATCTGTTAGTGCTCCAAGAATGTGTTGAGGATGACTCTCAGCTACCACCACAATAACTTTAAGCTCAATGCTTTTTTAAAACTATTTTTGTGTCTGCTAAAGTTGGTTGGCTGTGGCGACCATCTTGAATCGGACTGATGCCAGAAGTCATCCACTGATTATTTCCTGACAGTCTCAGTAAAATTCGTCCAGATGTTCATGTGATATTTTGCTAAGAATACAAAGGGACACACGCAGACACAAGCAAAACCGTTAACGCCTGCCTTTCAAGCAGGGGCATATGTGGAAATCAAAACAGGGACGTTGTTTACAGAGTTTTTTTTTTGGTACCATACTCCAGTTTTGGCCCTGCCGCTGAAGGGGGGTTTGGATGAGCGTGTGACTGGCTGACAGCCGTGACTGCGAGGAAGACGGAATGAGTCATTTCACTGGGATCAACAGGGGGCTCTCTCCAGTACACACGCCAGGCACGAGCGCCTGATGATTCAATCCAAAACTTAATTTAATTGAGCGGAGATGAATTCATCATCTGGGATGGCAGCGCTGATTAAGTGCGAGGGACACGAAACATTTTGGGAAAACAGTGTTTATCATCGATTTAATGAGGGGAGAAAACAAGATTGTGAGGGGGGCGCCCCGGCTTTGACACTTGAGGGGTTGCGTCAGAAAATGTGCTGCTAAAAGGTCAGCGTGAAAACACACAGTGACATATTCTCCAGACAGATGACTCACCCGTGACCAAGCCTGCAGGAGCGCAGCACAAACACTCACTCGTTATCTGCTTTCCATTTGTTCGCAATGTTTCCGTGGAAACTCGTTACGTTGCAAACTTATTTGTCCTGCGCATTAGTGGCAGGAATAATACAAGATGGACAGCGGAACTGGAAAATAAACAACACAAAGTTCAAAAAACAGACCAGTGGTGCAGAAATTACTTTTTGGAGCAGAGGTCAGACGTTGCCTTAGCTGCTGCCACATCAGGTTTTAGCTCAGGATCTGCAGAATTCAGTGAGTTATAGCCCTTTGTGTAGGCTAAAGTGGATTAGCCTTGGCAGCCAGCTTGATTGTACTGACTCCAAAAGTTAATCAGTTGTACATGTACATTAAATGATTAGTTTCTGAAAGTTTGATTAAAATCCGTTCCATCAGTAAAGACAAACACGCAGACAGACACTGGCAAAAGCATCATTCCAACCCTTTAGCCTTGCTGAACATTATGAGTAACTCCAGTAAAAATGAGAATAATCGATTAAAGCAGTGGGCAATAAGGTTCTGGGAAAAGGTTATGAACAGTTAATATCATACCTGGTTCAGATAGCTCTTAGAATGACTTCAGTTTGGAGAAACGGCTCGTTCCAGCGGGTCCAAGACCGAAGCGGATCGCTGACTTCTTGAAACAACTCCAGTCCCCAAAAATTGCGGTTGATGCAAAAGCTGTTTTCTAAATCTTTAGAATGCAGTCAATTTGACATTGCATGGGTAATATTTGCAAGTGCAGGAAGCTGTAGCTTTTCTGGTGCAGCTTGGCTCATTTCCATCAGAAATATTATACTATTTCTGCTGGAATAACTGTGTAAAGTGAAACTGACGGCTATAAAAATAAAAAATTAGAGTTGTTTTTAAGCAATACACTTTGGTTTTACGCTCAGACTACCCATTAGGTCATCAATCTGGTCAGAATTAGACTCTTTTTCTCCAGACTTAGGTCACTCAAAAAGTTATCTACAACAGGTAAGATATTGTTTGTTCATAATCTTTCCACAGGACTCTACCTCAAAAGATTGGAACTACCACTTTAATCTCAGCCAAAGTTTGTATCCTACTTTGGATCCTGAAGCCCTCAAAAGAGAGACAGACAAAGATAGGTAGAGAAGCCCTTGTAGCTTCAGGTCAAGGGTTAAGGTTTGGTTATTTTAAACTCTAATGATAAATCTGTGTAGAACACAACACTGGTTCTTATTACCCCATTAGTTCTGACAGGTGTTGGAACGTCTCCTCTTCACACCTCTTATTATTGAGTCCAAATGGCTTGGCAAGGTGGCTGTATGTAAGTCTCTGGTGGAGAGGCATGAACTTCCTGATGACACTCCGTAGCGGTGGAACAGACCTAAACCAAGCTGGAGAAAAAGAAAAAAAAACAAACCCTGCGCGGTTGACACGCCAGCTGATAAAGTCTAAACAAAGACTGCAGTGGCAGCTGTGGGGCTCCTGTGCAGCTGACCTCTGATCTCTGGGAATAACCACCTCAGGAATCAACAAAGTGACTCGGTGAAACGTCTGGCTCTAAAAAGAAGCAGATTTGCTGCTTCTGCGGGGCACGCGAGTAATCCGTGTCACAGCTGCACGCCAAATGTCATCTTGTCTTTGGTTTCCACTTTCCCTTGTCAGGTTTACTTGCCGCTGAAGCAGGAAAATCAGCTTTAAAAATCACATTTATAAAGGTTTACATGCTATGCTACATTACTACACCAAATACTCTACTATATTATGATATACTACAGCACAACATTCTGCACTGTGCAAAAAATAATACACATTGTGTTATATGATGCTTAATTATCCTGTATTAAAGTATAAGGTAGTGTATTTTTAAGTAGTAAATTCTATCATAGTATGTCTCTATACGTCCATTTGCTAAACCTGCAGATGTTTGCTAATTACTGACACAATGTGTGTTTATTTGCAAAGCGCCTGATTTGGTTTTCTTTAGTATTTTTATTTTTTTACTTTTATGTTGTCATTTCCACCAGTTGTCCCTGTTTTCAGCTCCTCACACACCACCGGTCCTCCATTAGTAATCAGCACACCTGGTGACTGTCACTGTAACCCCTCCGAGTATGTATACACCTCGGTTTGTCCTCTGTCTTTATCAGACCGCCTGTTTACATCCATGTCCCTTGTTTACTTTAGTTTTGTTTTTAAAAAGTATTGCTGAGGTTCTGAATCTTCCTCCTACGCGCTTGTATTCCTGTCCTTCTACTGAACAATACACTGTCAGATAAACACTTCCACTGTAACCTAAAGGCACAATAAGTATTAAGTGCAGCCGCTCCTCTGCTCAACAAATTAGGATATGCTAGTTCTTGAAACAGTAAATATAATTTATTAAATGTTTTACAGCAATAAGGTTATAAAACAAAGACATCCACCGCTCTGAATTTTATTGTTGATTTCATGCAGAAGTGAATTTTGTTTGGCAACAGATAACACGGGAGTAAGAAAGGTAACAAAACTGAATACTTTTGTTAAAGAAAGGGGGTTTCCACAGAGAAAACAGGGCACAATGAGAAGACAAGCAACAAAGGAATTCATGATGAACACACATGAACAGACAATCAAAAATAAACAAGCGCAGTATTCCCAAATTGAAACTATAGGGCCAGAAAATGGAATATAATTGAAATTACCCAGCCAGAAAATAAATGTGGATGTAACTTAACACGTTAACAAGTCAAATACTGACATAAACACAAAACAGGAGCTTTATTAAAGCACATATAGGATCAAGACTAACTTTACTAAACCAGAAGATCTGTGCAAAAATCTAATTGAAGAATCCACGGACGTTGACAAATTTACCCCAAACAGCTAAATAAATGAAAAGTACAGTCTGATATGCTTCACTGCACTGATCAGTGTTACGCTGTAGCTTCTGTTTAAAGGGCAGGCTCAGGGAATCAATCCTTTTACTGGAAGGATGGAGGTCTGATCCACAGCCTTATCTGTTTGAAGCGTCCTAAGGACATGCACACAATAATTTTATCACTCTATACATTTTTTAGAGTGCTGTACAAAGAGGTTTATGTGTGTGTGTGAAACACATTGTAAAGTGGCTTGTAAAAAAGGGTAAAATGCACCTCCATTTAATTGAAGCACAGCCTTGTCTTCGGCCATGATTTGCTGCACAGATGAAGGAAATACCTTTTAATGCTGATGCCATCATGCTGTAAACTGTTCTCTCAGCAGACTCGGACAATTACATCTCTGTATGGTAACCACAAAACAGATTCGGTCCATATTGACTGATGACAGCAGGACTGGGCTCCGGCTCCTCTCTCTCTCTCAGCAACTTAGAAAAACATCAGAAATGAATAAAACTTCAAACGCCAGAGTTACAGGGAGTTTCCCCCAATAAATAGCTGCTAGTTTTTACTTGTTTTTTTGTCAGATTTCCATCTTGTTTTTATTTTTTTTTGTCACACTGTTTTTGAACGTTTTGCCTTGAAACTCCAACGATTTCTGTTTCGAATTATATATACATTTTCCTTTTCTTCCCGCCAAACTCCATCACTCGTGACACGTCGACCGAAACAGCTTCATTCCTTTTTGATATCCATGTTAAACTAAAACAGTCAGTGACCTCATTCTTCTGAGCTAACGTGTTTTGTAATGTTGTACTTTTACAGCGACACAAGTATTCTTTGAAGTGCTGAAGTTTGACCTGAACGTTAAAAAAAAAAAAAAAAACTTGACAGGTCTTCATTTGAGTTAAAAGCTGCGCCAAAGGCACGAACAAGAGAGAAATAATTGTTCTTTATACTTTTTGTCCATGACTCATGTGAGTTAACTCTGTGAGAGAGCAGAATGAAAATGTCCTAAAGGGATAGTTCAGGTTTTTTAAGTTTGTTCAGTGGAAATGTTATGGATAAACAGTATCTTACCTGTTGTAGAAAGGTCTCAGTTTGGAGAAATAGGGTTTAATTCTGACCAGAAGGGGCAGAAGTTGTCTCAAAACAACTCTCAGACGAGATGTTAGCTTGTCGATCCGGTCATTGTCGCCTGCTAGGTGGAGCAGCTGCTCCCTCGTTTTCTAAAGTAGGGGTTCAAACTTGTGTTTTTATTCCCCATTATTTGACTTTAAAAGATGACATCACTCCCAGCAACAAGACAAAAGCAGGCACTGTCTATTGATTCTAATTTAACGATCTTAGTTAGAAACTAAAGAAACGTATATGAAAAATATTTCCTACATTCTGCATCCCCCTCCCTCAGCTTTGAGTTGGTTCAGTCCAGGTCAGACAGACAACATTCAGCTGTGGAGGTGAGGAAGAAGGCCGAGGTCTTCTTTGTGTTAAGCTTTAAAACTGAGCTGCATCTCTTTCTGTCAGTGAATCACAGGCGCCTGTTCGATGGAGCAGACGGACAAACTGCTCCTCCATTTTCTAGGCATGGTATCCCTCCCAGCAATACGACAGAATCACGTGTTTGATTGTCCTAACTTTGCTTTTGAAGTTGCAAACTAATCAGTTATATTGAAAATATTTGCTCTGTCCTTCATCCTCCTCCCTCAGCTTTGAGCTGGTTCTGTCCGACTCACTAACAGACAGCGTTCAGCTGTTAAGAGGAAGAAACAAACAAAGTCTGTCATTTGGAGTTTTAAAGTTAGGCTGCATCTTTTTCTGGCTTTAAATCAGAGCAAACGTTAAGATTTAGAAGCGCAAGATGCTGACAAACCTGGCGATATAAATTCTTTTTTTACTGATCTTATTAACAGCAACCAAGGGCTCATTTATTGTGGATGATTATTTTGGAGTTGGAATAAATATGGTCTAAAAATAAAAGTTTTTTTTTAAATGCCTTCATCTGGTTTCATGTTTAAATAAATCATAGCATTTTACTAGGGTTTATTAAAAAATAAAAATGTAAATAAACATCCTTAAAGGGATTTGAACTCTGGTCGCCTTATTTTGCTCCCCCATTTTATCACATAATCAGGCACCGTTTCTTTTATTTATTGATTTGAACCCTGGCGTACGCGTTTTAATTTCCGTTTCACCAAGCAGGCACACCTCAGTAGTGGGTCTTGGATTGGATTTTCACATCCACAGTTTGGCTTCCTCATTTTATACCACAATCAGGCGTCCGTGGACCCTGGTTAGAATAAAACTCTATTTGTCCAAACTGAGGCCGTCCAGTGATCTATCCACAACAGCTAAGATATTAACTGTTCGTATCCTTTCTACAGGGTCTAACTTCAAGAGATCGGGGCTTTTGCTTTAATATTCTGGGGACAAATATAGTTGACTAAAATTACCGTAATATTCCCAAAGCGAAAGAAAAAAAACACACAAAGAAAGCTGCATATTTATTTACTCGTGTTGTTTTGAGGGAAGTCGTGCTCCACGGTCGTATTTTAGGCGACCTTGACGTCAGCAGGGAGGAGGTTATCTGTCTCGTAAGTTAAATTCGGCTCAGACAGAAAAAAAGTGCTTTTATTGCTGTGTTTTTGTTGGCCTCTGTTCACCTCATCAGAGCAGTTTGTGACAGAAACTAAAAACAGTCTTCCCACCACGACTTGAGTTCATTCCCTGCCAAGCTCCACTTAAATATTCCTGTTCGCCCCCTTGCTCCTGTTCCATATTTCATGTCCCCGCCTTTCCGACGTCACCTGTGTCCACGCTCTTCATCACGTGGCGATAAAACAACCTCTGAGCCTGAAAAGTCTGCAGAGTTTCTTCCATCGGATCAAAGCACCTCTGGAGTATTTTTTATCCTCTTCTTTCCCCCCTCAGGCTGTCGTCGTGTACTCCAAACTTCTCCGTCGCTCACTTTCTTCTTCTCTTCATCTCCCTCCTCTTTTCAAGCACGGATCTAGATGCAGAGGAAGTGTAGAGCTGTGGCACAAATTAAAGAGAGAAGATCCCGACCTGACTGTAGGACTCTCTTTCACCGCCACCTCCACTCCACGTCATCCCTCTTGCCAGCTCCCATAGGCCTCCATCCACCCCTCTGATTCTTTGGCATCCCCTCCTTTCCTCCTCCTCTTAAATCAAGCCTTTTTAAAACTGATGTAGAAAAGGAGGGAATTAATTCCAGCACATATGCCGTGACAGAAATGCCTGTTTTTGCTCAATATTTACACCTATAAGTGACTCACGGTTTTGTTGTGATAAAAATAAAATGTTGGGCTACATGTCATTTCTTTATATTTTGCTGTAACTGAGCTAAATTTCCCCGTCTTAAGTAGAGGTTCTATTAAACAGATACTAAAGACACAAGGGAAAAATGCATTTGAGACTGGCTGCTTGAAACAAAGTGCCCAAAGATGCGGTTTGTTGTAGGGATGTGTAAAATGAAATGGGTTCAACTCTCGTCAGTGCATTTATTTTCTTTTTGCTTTGTACAAATGAATCGCGGGTCAGTGAAAAGGGACTTCACAACAAAAGCATTTTCTTGACAAGGTTCGAGGACCGGAATGAAAATAACCACAATAAAAGCATCTGACTTCAAAAGAAACAAAACATTCAAAAAGCTTGGAGAACCGCTGCTTTCAGGGGTAGTTTAGATATTCTGTGGAAAGATTATGAACAATGAATATCTGACCTGTCGCAGACAGCGCTTTGAACGACCTCAGCTTAAAAAAACAGGGTTTAATGACAAGACGGGTTAGTCTGAGTGGAATGCTGACATCCTGAAACAACTCCAGTCTCAAAAGTTTTTATGGCGATTCAAGTGAATGCTTTTCTAAACCTTTAGATTGACGACAATTTCCCATTACATTATTATTATCATCATTACCACAGGCGAAAGGCAGAGCGATAATGTTTTTGCCCGCGTCTGTGTGCGCTTGTGTTTGTTTGTCTGTACTGTACTGGAAAATATCTAATAAATCTCTGCGTTAATCCCATTCAAAATGGCCGCCACAGCCGACTGACATTAGAAAACACAGAAATGGCTATAACTCAATCAGTTTTACAGATACTGAGCTAAGATTTGCTGCGGTAGCATCTGAGAGTCTATCTTAACACACGCTTTAAGTCTTACTAAGGTTTTTTTAATGTTTGACCAAATTAGCCGCACCGCCATCATTTCTCAGCAGAAGGTGATCTTCGTCCAAAACTCTGACATTAAAGGCAAAGGGTGACATGCATTCCTTCAAGGAACAGAAGGCCTTTAATTTACACAGAAATCTTTGCTTTTTTAAAAATTTTTTGCAAGTATATAAATAGCAGGAGCAGCAATGGGACAAATCTGGCATGAATAGTCACGAAATTCAAAATCGACAAGCGTCTAACGATTTATAAAACGGCATTCGTATGATTTTTATGAAATATTTTCCACTGGAGTTGCTTTTAAAGCAGCAGCAATCCGCCCTCGTCTTGGACTAGCCGTTAGCTCGTCGATTCAGTCAAATTAAACCGTTTTGCTTTCAGACTGAGGTCGTTCAAAGAGCTATCTACAGCAGGTAAGATATTATTTGTTCATAACCCTTCAACAGAACACTGCTTCTAAAGCTCTAAACTTCCTGACCCCCCTCCAAGACCTCTTTAAGGAATTCACTGACGGTCCGCTTCACTGCGAGCAAAATATGAAGGAATCAGGGAGAGCTTTAGGACTTTCGCACAGCTGTCCTACCTGTGATTCCTGAGCGCACAGCTGGTAGTTGCTATAGTAACAAACATCTAACAGCAGCAGCACGTTGCTATTAGGACAATATCTCGTGTGACGCAACCTTTAGAGTAAGGAGTTTCTTGTTAGGCTAAAAAAACCCACTTGCTTCATGCTGAGGAGCGGCAGACAGGCGGCGGTCGTTCAGAGGCGCTAAAATACAGCGGAAACATTTTTAAAGTGTCTGAAAATGTCGACGCGATTCCTTTAAACGGCTAAGAACATTAAGTTGCTTTTACTCCCGTTTGGCTGTCAGGGTGCATTACTGAGGGAATCACATGAGAGCCGATTCATTATTTATCAGACGTGTTTAATGGAGCTCTGCTTTGAGTTTAGTAGGAAGTCCTTTCTGACGGGAGGTGCGGGTGCATCACAGGCGTACGGATGTAAAGCGTAAATCAGTGGATATATCCGCTTTAAAGCCTAAAGCCTAACTCACTGAAGGGTTTTTTTGTTTTTTGAGAAGGGGCTTCCACGAGAGATGATGAGAGATGAAATGTCGGGCCTGTTGGAGCTCGTTTGCAGAGCATTAACTCGAGGTTCGGGCTCTGCTCGCTCTCCTCGGCAGAACGTCTCGTCGTGTCAGGTTCAGAGTGCGTTCTCATTAGGCTGCTGGTGGATCCGTTAGGACAGCTCGCTCCACACTTGTTCAAGCTACGCACTAAAGCCTTGTTCTCCCCCCTCGCTGTGCTTTTGTCATTTAAAGCTTCTGACTCTCCTCGGTGACTGTCAGGTCGGGGTTTTTTCCCCCTCAGAGCAGCTTTTTTTTTTTTTTTTTTAATCAAATGTTTTGCCCATGAATCTTTCAGAAAGTAATCACTGAATGTGCATCTCCAATTCAACCTGATACAAAACGGCCGCCACAGCCAACCGACTTTAATAAATACAAAAATGGCGACACATCAGCAAGTTTTAGAAATGTTGATCTAAAGTTTGGTGTGGTAGTAGCTGAGACTGATCCCCAACACATAAATCTAAGCACTCGCAGATCACACAAAATCTTTGTTTCAAATTTTGCCATTAACTATTCGGATTCAACTCTGTCTGTTAGCAAAATATCTCATGAACCAATAAGTGGATTTAAATGAAACCTTCAGGAAACAATCATTTAACATTCCATTACAGCTGATTTATCTTTTGGGGACAACCCAATTAAAGATGGCCACCACAGGCAACTGACCTTAGAAGGCTCAAATATGGCTCTACTTTAGTCAGTTTTACAGATAATGAACTAAAATCTGGGGTGGTAGTAGCTAAGAGTCATTCATATCACAGTTTTTAAGTGCAACTCTTTGTGCAAGAGCTGTGTTTAAAACTTGAGCATTAACTGTCGGAGTCCGTCCTGTTTGTCTGTCTGTTAGCAAAATATCTCATGAACCACTGGACAGATTTTAATGAAACTTTCAGGAAGTAGTCAGTGAATGCACATCTACAACTGATTAGATTTTGGAGTCAATCGAATTCATGGTGGCTGCCAGAAATGATAGATATTAGTCAACAAAAAAATGCCTCTAACTCAGTCAGTTTTACTCATATTGAGCTAAGGTTTGATGTGGTAGTAGCTGAGAATCCCTTACAACAAATACTCTGAGCGTGACGTCTCGTGATGAAATTGTGCATGACGTTTCTTTCAAGATTTGACCAAAACTGCTACATAAGGTCATCTGAGTATAAAACTCTGACATGAAAGGCGAGGGGTGACGTGCAGTCCTTCGAGGAATGCTAGGCCTTTAAGTTTAAATGCTGAATTTCAGCATATAATCATGACTGACTCTTATCCCTTATTCCCTCTCCTTTTTCGCACATTCCTGCAGTTCCCCTCGCTGTCATTTTTTTCCTCTTATATCCGACTCTTTCCCTCTTCCCTCCCATGCCATCAGCTCCCTCCTCCCTGTTTCAGTAAACAGAGGAAGTCTCCTCCGTTGCTCTGTGCACACTGTGTGGGTTCCTGTTTGACGCACTCGGAGTAACAAAAGGGGGAGAGTCGAGTGAAAAAGGGAGCCCAGGAATCCACAAAAAAGGGGCAGCTTGTTTTTAGCCGTGTATGATTCACCATCTGTGACAGCACTACTAAAACCAATAAGATGATTGACGTGAAAAACAGATAAGAAATGCATAAAAAAAGGAGAAAAGACGGTGGTTTTGTGTGATTTACAGCAGCTAAGCTTTGTCTGTTTTGGAAAATTATTGCTGTAGGGTATGAAAAGGAAAAGATAGGCAAGAGAGAGAGAGAGAGAATAAAAAACAAGCTGAAAGTGGTCATGAAAGATTAAATTAAAACTGGAGAAAGAGCAAAATTAGAAGTGAGGATTGGACGTGGAGGAAGGGGGAGCGAGATAAACAGAACGAGGCGAGACAAGAAGGGAGGAAGAGAGGGAAAAGATTATTCACGGTCACAGCCAGATTGCATTAGCACACGGGCTGAGAGCGAGGACGGAGCAGATCGAAGAGGGAGATGTGGAGGCAAAAAAAAAAAAAAAAAGTGAAGAGAGAAATACAGAAAAGTAAACACATCGGCTGGAATTTCTTTCCCATGGCGGAATCTGTTCGTCATTTTGACGTCATTAAGACATTTCCACAAACCTGTGCATCGTATGGAAGAACTAGAAATAAAAAATGGTAGCACTGTCAGCTGAAAACTTGGAAACTTTGATTCACTTTTCAATATAAAGGCCTAGCACGTGATCTGTTGAGCACTTGGAGTACGTGCTGAAGATCAGTCTCAGCTACTACCACACCGAACTTTAGCTCGGGATCTGTAAAACCAGCGGAGTTGTAGCCGTTTTCGTGTTCGCCAAGGTTGATTACCAGCGGTGGCCATCTTGCATGGGGTTGACTCCAAAGGTTAATCATGTGCAGTGATTACTTTCTAAAGGTTTCGTTGGAATCCATCCACTGGTTCATGAGATATTTCGCTAAAAATACATACAAATGAACACACACAGAGGCAGGCGATAACCCTTTTTGTCTTGTTGCTCATCCAGGTGCATGACGGTCACTTTAATATATCTTCATTGTGTTGATATATTTAAGGTTCCATCTTTTATGTGAAAAAAAAAGAAACCAGCTCAGATTTGCAGCAGCCTTTTGAAAGCTCCTTGTGAAAGTGTTCGACTTAAGGTTAAAGCAGCGGAGGTGGGAATGCGGCCGCAGCCGCTACGGTCAGTTTGGACCTGAGAGAATAACAAAACATTAAGAGAGACACCAGATATTTCCAGTCGAATACAACATTATTCAGCATCAAGCAGAGACAGTTTATTGCTGTCGGGGCTTCATGGGACAATGCCGGCGTTCATGGTAAACCAAATCACGAAGCATTTAAACTCAAATGAAGGCTCTTGAAATAAGCCTGTTTGTTTTTTAAGCCCTCTTCCCCTAATGGTTATTAATAGACATCAGAGCAGCTGGTGAACATAGAGGAGAGGATTAACATGAACGTTGTGCCGCCGTGAAATTTTATTATTCCGACGAATGACAAGTGCGACGGCTCAAACGCGCGCTCGACAAACGCCCGTCTTAAATGCTGCACGAGTGAAATTCACAAACCTAGGATCGTTCTGGCCCCCCCGTGTTTACAGACCTTAGATTTCCCCGTTAACGAGAACAACGCACGCACACATGCGGGTACACACTAACGTTGTCCTGAGGGTGCAAGTAAACAGAGGAAACTGGGTGTGCTGGGTGTGTGTTGTTTTGTGTGCTTACATCTATAATAAGCACAGCAGAACACAGTTTCCCTTTTAAAGCAAACACATCACAAACTGTACAAATGTACTGTTGTACACGGGAAAAACTTTAGGATTAGACTGTAGTGGGAAAGATTTTTATAAGGTAACACCTGCTGTTGATAAGTCATGACTGAAGTCCCACGAGTTCTCACCAAATGAACCTGTTTACAGGATTGATGTCGACTTTTCTCCTCATGAGAACTGGACTGACTCGCTCCACTGTGGCTCCTCCTCTAAGATCCAGTATTCCAATATCTTTGATATAAGCTCGGGTGTTGACTTTGAGGGCCAGAGCTTTGATTCGGAGCGTCCCGTTTGGAGCTGGGACTCTGATGTTAATTGTTAATCGTCTTTAAGGCTCTCTGTATGTTGTACTTATACATAAACAAACCTGATTGAGTGATTTCGTCAGTGCCTGGAAATTGATTTTTTTTTTCCACGACATGACAAACAGAACTATGACTGCTGGAAGTGGATGTACCTCTGCAGCTTTTTACCTTTTTGGAGTCAGTCCTATTCAAGATGGCCGCCACAGCTAAGCGACAACAGCCAACACAAAAAAGGGCTGCAACTCAGTGTGGAACTAGCTAAGAGCCACACCTTATTATCTTTCCCTCAGGGACAGGATGGTGTGTTCAAGTTCATGTATCATCTGTCATGTTGGATGATTGACATGTGTGATGTGTTGATTGATTGATTAAAACGCTGTTAATACCCAAAGGGGAAACTCATTTGCCCCAGTGTAACACACATAAATACAAGCAGTAGATGACCAGTGAAGGTCTCAATAACACACACACAGCACTCAATAATTAAATAAAATTGCATTTATTTAAGATGCACAGTTTTGGAGGCTGCATGTGAATGAAAATGTCTGACAGCCTCAGGCAGTAAGGATGTGTCGTAGCGCTCCCTAACACATCGGGGCTGTCGTAGTCTACTTCTCAGACTGTCTACAGTACAGGAGTCTGCAGTAGTATATATTGTGAAAACTGAATGATAAAGGAACTACTTTCCTCTTGCTGTGTGCCTGCAGGTGAAGTATGACAGCGGCAGCAGGCGTGCTTACCGGCTTGGCCAAGCTAAAGCGCCAGGACTCGTCCCGCTCTCAGCATCGGCCCCCGCCCACGGTGGGACTGGCTGAAGGTGCCCCCAGGTGATGGTGATTCAGTTCCAGCTGAAGAATTGAAAGCACAAACGAGCGCTTCAATCAGTTTAACTTGAGAAACTGTAAACTTTGAGAAAATATTTGGAATATTGCACAGAGTTTATTGCTCGACTACGTAGACTGCAGGCTGACTTTCGATCATTGTTTTCCGTTGATTCTGTGCCTCTAAGAACTCTGCATTTGCTGTGTTTTCACTTCAGAAGACGGAAGCGCCGCACCGACGTTGTGGTGGTACGTGGCAGGCTCCGCCTCTACTCAGCCTCCGGGTTTTTCCTCTTCCTGGGACTGATCATCTTAGCATTCGGGATCGGGATGGCAACCCTGGGTTACTGGCCGCACGGTAAAGCCGTGCCTTCAGGTGGAGGGCAGGGAGCGAAGGCGGCGAAAGATGTGACCAACACAACTCGTGACGTTCAAGGTAACGTCTACACAGGGTGACGACAATGAAACACAAAGAGCAGCGCTTCACTCCGACTGCCCGTCTCGTCTTTGGTTTTAATATTAGGTCCACCGTCCCAGCATGCGGGTGGTGCTCTGACGCGGTTTCTGGAGCAACATCTTCACTCTGAGAGGATGAAGATGCTGGGGCCCTTCACCATGGGGATCGGGATCTTCATCTTCATCTGCGCTAATGCAATCCTCCATGAAAACAGAGACAGAGAAACAAAGGTAGATCTACACACAGTCAAATACTCGAATAAGGACCCCCACCTGGTGGATCCAGACCCAAGTAGAATTAGATTTGGACGCAGATCAGTTGTTAAATTTCACTACAAATAACGTTTTTACTTGTGTGCATCTTCTAGCATTTACGCTTTTTTAGCACTTAACGGTATTTGCAACTTTGCTAATTGTTGCCCCAAAATTAAACACAAATTATTTGAGCAATCAGAGGCACTAAAATCTGAACTTAGAGCCTAGAAAATAGCTGAACTCAGCACCCAGTGTGACGAATCCAGTCACTGACTGTTCAGCAACACCGTTTGATAACTACAAAAGATTTTTGTTTCTATGTTCGTCACCTGGATAGTTAACATTATAAAAAAACATGTTTTTTCTATGTTTTTTGCCTATTTCAAAAGCTTGTTAATATCTTTAAATGCTCATTTTATTCTACTAAAAAAGTAGAAAAGGGTAATCAGCTTATTTTCTAATATTACTACAGCTACCTGCTTTAGTCTGACCTCAGTGAATTTTAATTAAGTAACCACTAGTACTAGAATAAAGCAGAGACTGGCCGATTAGGGTCTTCGATGATGATTGATGGCGACTTTGAAAATTAGGGCAGCCAGTGGCCTAATTTGTTGTGCTTTTGCCTATAAATATAACTGTTTCATATTCATACAAATGTCAAAATACTAGATGTGGAACAAAGAAAAGGTAGCTGTGCCTGTGATTTCATGATTTAACCCTGTGACCCGATCCGTAAACATTCGTATCAGTGCTTTAGTTTCTTTCCATCAGCTTGGTGTGTTCAGTTGTTGCCAATACTGATTGTTCTATAATGTCAAAAAAATTGGCCTTGTTACTCAGCTAACTAAATCATTTGGTCTACTTTTACACAGATCTTGTTTAAATCAGACCCTTTTTTTGAAAAAAAAAGTAGCCAGTGGATTTTTTGGGGGCACAGAACAGATTTTAAAGAAAGTCCAAAACCAGGATTCCTTTAAAATCGTTTGCACTGCTCCCGACCCGGACTCGTTTCTTTTAAGCTGCTCTCCGTACAAAGAGAAGAACAGGAGCTCTGCAGTCATCTGTAATCAACATGTTCATATAACTAACATGCAGATCTAATTTCTCCCAACCTGCTTCCTGCTGCATATTTGCAATTTACTTTTGATGACATTTTCTCTGCCTCTCCTTTCCCCTTTTGATTTGATTAAACCACTCCTCTTCCCGTCTCCTCCCTCGTTGTGCAAACATGTATTCCGAACACACAGGCATCCAGTGTGAAATAAATGAGTTTGAAATGACTGCATTATGATGTGTTGTAATGGAATCTAGCAAATATATGCAGGGGTTTTAAAGAAAGGGGCAACCTCTGCTACTGCTAATCACATTTTTCTTCTGCACCAGATAATCCACATGAGAGACATGTACTCGACTGTCATCGACATCCATCGGCTCAGGCAGAAGGAACAGAAACAGTACCACCACCGCAACAGCATGTATGGCAGGGAAGCAAGCGACCTGCGAGCGTTCGGCGCTGATGCGGCCGCACGTTTGGCCAGTAACTCCCTCTTGGCGTTTTCTTCTCGGGCCGGGAGTCGAGGCTCCGCGGAGGAGGAGGAGGTGCTGCTCGGGGATGAGGAGTTCCACCGGAGCAGAGAGCAGGCCCGGTTGGACTGTAGCTTTGCGGGGTTGCTGGCGCCGCTTTACAAGGATCGTTCATTCTGCAGCCCCGGGTTTGGGCTGGGTCGCTCAGATTCGATGCGCCACCAGTGGTCGGTGGACGGAAACGGGGAGAAGAGGGGACACCACGCGGGCTCCATCGTCTCCTCGTCCATCTCCGCGTTTACGCTCCCTGTTATAAAACTCAACAACTGTGTAATTGATGAACCGGAGATGGAGGCGATTACTGAGGAGGACAGAGGAGGGGAGAGAAGAGACGGAGAGAGGTCCATGCCTCTCAGCTCCATGGAGTCTCTGGTGGTGCCTGTAGCATCTGTTGCTAAGGCCTCTAAACCGCCGGGCTTACAGCGGAGCAACTCGGCGTCGTCTTCCTCTCGAAGCTCCCCTTTCTCCTCCTGCACCCTCTCCCCCGCTCCCTCCTCTACCTCAGGCTGCTGGCTTTCCCCGGGAGCGGCGAGGAGCGACTTCGGCTCCAACTCCTCCCTGCACATGCTCAACAGCCACTCCAAATCTCTGGACCTGGCGAGTGGGCCGAGCATGCTCTGCGTGCATCAGGAGCAGAGAAAACACCCCAGCTGGCCTCGACTGGACCGAAGCAACAGCAGCCGCAGTCACAGCGGAAACTGGGGCAGCAGTAAAGGCTACACGCGGCTGGAGGACAGGGAAGACCAAGGGGAGCGGCTCTCGGACACGTCAACGTCGGGGATGGCGCAACGCAACTTTAGCAAGCGAGAGAAGCTGCTCATGATCTCGAGATCGCACAACAACCTGAGCTTTGAGCGGGACGAGTTCAATAACAGCACGATGAAGCGAGGCAGCTCAGAGACTCGGTTCTGAAAGGAAAGGTGGACAGCAGCTCCGACCACATCCGTAAATTATTCTCCGTGCATCGGAAGAGTCTTTTAGAGAAGACGTGCTTAAGAAATGCAGTATTAGGAGAACAAAATCAAAAGTGTTTCAAATTCTTTTCTTTTTTTTAAACAAAGATTAGTAGCAGTAGTGAGAAATTGTTGAACCTGCACAGTAAAAGGTTTGCACTTCATGACTGCCTACTGTACATCCATAGACGTGCTGTCTTACAGCTACGAAACATGTGAAGGAAGACGTTCCCTCCAGGAATCAGTAAAATAGCATCACATCACATAATTAGTCTGCTCCAGTCGGTCTTCACCATACATTTCTGGTTCCAGCTAGACTTTGATGTTAAATAAAGATGGTGGCCCGCAGGATTCAACACAGAGGCCCACGTTGCCCTGCAGGCATGTATTGTTGACCTTTCCCAGGAACTTTAGAGGAAAGAATAGCTGCGAAACCCCCCAACAGGCAGCAGTTTTAGCATTTTTGTCTGTGGCTCTGCTATACTGGAATTTTAATGAACTGTAACTAGATTGCACTCAGGATTATTCATTTTTCTTACCGCCTCTTATCCTCTGACTTTGACTCATTAAGAACAATTACTTGAATTATTGGTCAGCTTTTCATTTCCGTAGTCTAATAAGGTTTTAATTCTTAAAGCCACTTTACCGCAGTCATAAATTAATTCAACAATAAGGATCCATTATTCCTAGAATTAACTGACAAAAAAACAGGCCTTTGGTTTCTTTCAACTTATCAGGTTATATTTTTTTTTAAATAAACAGATTTTTAAGCCACTGGTTAAATGAAATGACTGGTATTGTTAAGAGCTTGTGTGGAGAAATGGACTGTCACAAAGGTTGTTAGGAGTCTTTTAGGTCTTTATATGTATTTAAAGGTGTGTAGTTGAGATCTAAACAAAGGTCAGGGTCACATCCACGAGGAAGGACATCACATGGTCACTAAATGTTTTCATTATTATTTTCAGAATCACTGTATGAGGAATCAATAACTAATATACTGACTAGGGTTGGTAAACTTTAGATTGAAAACTTTCCATGGGAATTATGGGAATTTTTTTATTTTTCCCCAACTATATCTAAAATACTTGTCAGGGGGCAACCTTCAGTATTTTAGATTCCAGGTTTATTCCCGTTTACTCCAAGAAATTCCCGTTCATTTCCATTAAAGGTTTACAATTCCCAGAACTTTGCAACCTTTTGTACCAACATCTGAAATTTCCAGACGTGGTACTGTCTGCTTGTGCTCCTGTTCCACTGTCTTTTAGGCCCCGTCTTCACTACTCTGGATGTTTTTGAAAACTAAGGTTTCCTTTTAAAGCAACTAAATGTCCATACGCAAAAATACCTCCTGTCCATATGGAAAAAAATTGTTTTTTGTGTGAGAAAATCTGATATTTTATAAAACAGTTTCCAAAGTGAAGATTTGTCAGAATTCAAAAGCTAACATCTGGGTGACTTTGCCTTTACTCTGTTAAACTGAGAAGTTTAAAGAATCAGATAAAATGTTAAACATGTCAAAGAAAAAATTAGCTACAGATGTTTTAGTAGACGCTAGCCAAGTTCAGATTGTTCTTAGTTATTCTTGTTCTTCCTTAGTTTGTTTTTAAGACATTCATGTTCATGTTATTGCCACCTATTAGTGCAGCTTGGACATTTTTGTGTAAAAAAAAAAAACATATCTGGAGTAGTGTAGTCAAGACCTAAATCAGCTGATTCAAGTTGCTCAATACGTCTGTGTCCGGTTTGGTTTGGTCCGTCGGATACCTTAAAAGTGAAACCATTGTTAGTACTTCTGTAAATGTTGTTGGTAGTAAACTTTCTGCTACTTTAATTGGAGCATCGTTAACGTACGACACGCTGTTATTTTCAGGTCTAATGAGTGGTGACAGAAAACCCCTTTTTTAAGAGTGCAGGAATCTTGCCAGAGAAATAAACTAGTTTTTAGAAGATTATGATTCATTGTTTTGTTTTGTTTTTTCTCAAAATAAACTATTTTCACTGAAATGTGTTTTGTCCTAATGAATGTGTGAGTATAGCCTGTAGACTGTGTATGTATGAAGTTTGTAGTTTATAAAGAAACTTTGATTACATATGAATCCTTAGACACATATAATTAGATCACTGTTAAGAGAGATAAAGTCCTTATAAGAGTTTTGCATGTTGAGAAACAAAGTGTGCTCAGCAGACCTCTCCCTGTCTTTGGGACTCACAGGACTCCAGTGTGCCCTGTAGCAGCCCTGATCCACAATATTTTCCTGCTCTTAGCAAAGGTCACCGATCCCCTGAGAATGCCGAGCAAATTCCACGTTTCTGCTTTAGCCGCACAGTTAACTGAGTAACCATCTCTGTTTAGCAGCTCAGACGAGCGCAGCGTTCTGCCCTCCAGCTGCACACAAACGTTGCTCAGAAACATTTGTTATACAACCTGCTGTTACACTACTCTATCCCCAGTGTGAGATGTCTTATTTTAAAGGGAACTGTGAAATGTTTAAACATTCAAGGCATCATAAAGGTAATGCACATCAGTAGCTCCTGAGCCAGTTCAGAGCGTTGTTTAGGTAATTGATTTTTAAAGATAGATCAATACAAACTTTCTGTTTGAAAGTAAGTAGCTATTTAAAACATTTATGTATCAGGCAAGAATTTTTCCCTAAAGTTTGGTGGGTGGTGGTGTGACCTGCTTACCTTATGCTCACATGAACTGTCAGGTTAGCTACAATACGCTCTCTTATACTGCAATACTAAGCTTCAAGGTTTAGTTATTGTAGTTTCTGTTCAAACTTATGTTTGCACGATTGCTAAAAGTCGTGCAACTCCTCTGGGAAGAGTTACACCCAGCTGAGGAGGGACATGGGAGGAAGGTGCTTCCCTCTGTCCTTTTTATCAGATTCATAAAAAGAAATAACTTGCAAAAACAGGATGGAGAAATAGACAGTTGTCCAATTCCAGAGATTTTCTTAATCAGAGAACAAAACAGCAACAATGGGAGTAAACCGAGTAAGACCAGGTGTAAACCAAGCCGGACAAAAGGCTAACCTATTAGGAAAGAAGTAAGGGAAAGTTGGAGTAACCCATGTCCAATAAAGGTCTTTATTTTGTTGTCATTTCTAGTCTGCTCTGACAACATTTTTGTTATTTTGCATATCTGAAGCTTTTTAAAATACTTTGTTTTTTGGACCACTGGTACTGGTTTTTTAAAGTAGGACTAAAAAGCTTCTGATGCACATTTTGTATTGACATAGAAATATTTTTATAATTTTAATGCTTTTCATTTGCAGGTTCAGTATCTGGTGCAAATGTCTAGACTGCAGTTCATCCTGAAAATTGAAAGTTTCATCCTAATCAATCACACTTAGTTTGAACAAACAAGCTGGCTAGCTAGCGTTAGTTCCATTAGCTGATCGCTTCGTGCTCTTTATTGGCAACAGTTCAACAAAAAGACTAACGAGACGGTTTGGATGGGTGAACGGTATTGGTAATGGACCGCAGACTAACACAGTCTTCAGTGTAAATATCCATAAACCTTTATATAAATCATCATCAACTCAAACAAACTACAATAAAACGTTTAAAATTAGTTGTTTTATGGCAATAATTGGCTTTGGCCTCGCTGTTATCTCAACTGTTTGACCAGAACTGGTTGTTCCAGGAGCTATCTGCAGCAGGTAAGACACTGACAGTTCATAACCTTTCCACAGATCACCATTTTTCTTCAAGGCTTTTAAAGAGAATTCACAAACTAAACAACATTGTTACAATGGCTGTTAAAATTTGTTAACACCGCGAGCCTTTATGAAAAGACACAATACAAACGTCTAATTGCGTAACTGTAGCTTTTTTTCCCTGTCTCGTTCGTCCTCTCTTTCTGCCCTGAAAAGATAGCTAATAAGCAAATGTCTGCATGAGTCATCAGCATATTTTCTGCATCTCTCCAGAGTAACACAAACACACACTCATGTTTGCACGGCTGTCTCTGTGAGGACATCCACTGACATTGCAATCCTGTTTTTCCAGCGTCAGTGCCTAACCCCTGTTCTTTTTAAAACATACCCTAAAATCAAGTACTAACCTTCAACAAACACGGAAAGGTAATAACCAGTCAAAACATCCTTGATTTTACAAAATGTCCTCACCTGTATAAAGCTCTAACCCAGGATTGTATTTCGTTTTGAAAAAAAATTAGGCATTCAGATTTAACAACATAAAGAAATACATTCTCACGGTGCAGCTTCACCACAGATGATAATGATGCTCTGCATTACTGAGGGAGCATGAGAGTCCCAAACCTCTCCTGAAGCCAGCAGACATATTTAGGCAGTAGAAACGGATGATGTCACATCCTGTTAACATAAAACAAGCAAACTAAAATCACTCTAGTTGTATCATCCTATACCAAAAGCTGCAATGAAGGATTTCAGTCTGAATATAAATTAAGTGATTATTTCCTGAACAACAGTCTGTCTAAAGTGAATAATTAAGGATGTTTTTATCCGTTGCACTAAACGTAAAGGAAGAACACTGATCACAGTCATGACTACGTAAACGCAACAATTTCAGCGAGAAACAGTTTTTATTTCTCTGAAAGTTTCACCAAATTTAGACTTCTAAGTCTACAATTAGAAATTGGAAAAGAAAAACTTCCGCTAGCTCAGGTTTAGTTGCTACTAACACCACCGAGTCTGTCCTGTAAAGGCAGATGGCTGAGTCATGAGAGCAACTGAGCAAAATGCTGCAAATGATTCACCACAGAAATAAATCCAGGAAAGTGCCTTTTTCCCAGTTAATCCTTAGTGCTCGGACAGGTGGTGTGTAGACAAATCACAGCTTTCTGTCTCTCTGTTGGTTATTGGACCCATCCAGAACAAGGCATTTGCATGTATTTCTGCACATTTGTGCAGCCCTTCACCGGTGTGTTACAAACAGACCCTTTATTATTTAGAGGCATACATGTACAAGAAACTAAAGGTACTTGGTACTAAAAGTAAGTGACCTGCATTTAGAAAAGGTTAACAATGCTACCAGTTTCTCACCAAACATGTTAGGGGTAAAAAAAAAAAGAATAATCTTATAATAGCAGCTGTATTTCACATGTGAAAATGGTTGTGTAATATACTTTAAATATTATTACAATCAGATCATAAATTAAAAGTGCTCAAGATTTTGTTTGTAACAACTTGTGTTTTAGATTATGTTCCAATACAGAACAGAAATAACCCCGCCTTAAGAAAAGCAGACTTTTAAACATTTTATTGTAGCCAACGGGGCTTATAAAGAGTTAAAGCCACCCTATGGGGAAATGAAGTTTTAATCAAAAACAGGAGAGCTTTCATTTTCCACAGCAGTACTCTGGAAGTTGAATCTATAGGGGCGTTCATTCAGTCTGGAGGACTTTTTTCCCTGTCTTTCTTTTCACACACATACATCAGGGAATGCATTCAGGGTAACAAGGGTTTCAGTGTCAAACGTATGTCAGCTTTCACATAAGTAAACAACATTTAGATCAACAAAGCTGTTATTGGAAATGTACCTAATGTGAATTTTGCATCTAATGTGTGTCCTTCAAGAAGGTGAACCTTCGACCCAGTTTCAGGACTCAAACAGGTTTCCCTCAAGACCTGCTCTGTATTTTGATCCGTCTTTCCCTGAGCTCTGATCAGTTTCCCAGTGTTCTGATGAAAAACCTCCCCACAGCATGATGCTGCCATCGCCATGCTTCAGCTGGTGTTCCTGGCGTGATGAAAGGGGATAGATTTGTGCCAGACATGGTGTCATCCTTCATACCAAAAAGTTCAGTTTTAATCTCATCTGAGCTCAATCCTTTCTTCCACATGTTTGAAGAAGAAACTCCAAACAGTCTGCCTTTTTTTTTCTTTAGGCAATGTTTTCTTTGTTTGTTTGTTGCTGTTTTCTTTGCCTATCAGCCCTTCCATAAAGCTCAGCTCTGTGCTGCTCAGAGTGCTCCTATGGACAGATCCTCTCATCTCCCAGCTCAATTAGGGTTATCTTTGACAATCACCCTCCTTGTTTAGTTTGTGACTTTTGGTGGACGACCCTCTCTCGGCAGGTTTGCTGCGGTGACATAATCTACCCAGTTTCTAATCATGAACTTTTTGTACCTGGGATATTATTTTTGTACCTCTCCACAACTTCCTATTTGGTCTTCATGCTGTCTCCTGCTTTGTGGTAGCCCTCACTACTCAGAGGTGATGAGTCCTGTTACAACCAGTGTATATCATTTGACAGGTTTAACTCGTTTGACATTTAGATTGCTCACATGTGGATCTTATTTGACTAATTGTGTGTCTTCCTTTAAGGTCATGGTTGGGGCTTCAATGAATGGGCTGGATATAAACTCATGTTTTATATTTTTCAGAAATATATAAGAGAAGATTTCCTCTCTTTTTAGCTTTATTTGTCGAGTTATTAGTTGTAACAAAAAATAAATAAATCCAAATAAATCCCAGGTTCATGTCAGTTTTATTTCTACAGCACATAAAAAAAACTGAAGCTGATCAAAGTGCTTTAAAATGTATTCAAACAAAAAGGTAAGACAGCAATCAAGAGCAAAGAAATCTAAGAAATATTAGAAGTTCAAGTAAAGCTAGAATAAAATAAGACACATCATAAAACCATCAGCTCTAACTGTGCCTGAATCAAATGCTAAATGAAAAAAGATGGCTCTTAAGCTTAGATTTAAGTCTTTACAGTCTTGGTGGTTTGTATATAAAAAGACAAACTATTTCACAGATTTGAAGCTGCAAAAGCTAGATCACCTCGATATTTAGGTTTTGGATCTTAGAACATCTAAGAGAAAATGGTTGGTTGACCGGAGTGCTCTCACTGGGGAGCAGATGTTAAGGAGATCACATAAGTATGATGAGGCCAGGCCTTTTCAGACTTTAAAAGCAAGCTGTAAAGATCTTAAAGTCAGTCAGGAAATGGACAGGAAGCCAGTGGAGAGAAATCAGGGCCGGCGTTATGTGTTCATGTTTTTTGTTGTAAAGCACTAAAGTGAAAAATTACTAAAGGGGTGAATACCTTTGCAACCCACTGTAGGTCGCTTTCAACATGTGAGTAATTTGTAGAGCAGCTTCTCCAACGTTCTGCTTCCACATTAAAGTTGGCTGTACGAAGGACCAGATGTATAAACAGTGGGTACACACACAAACCCTTCTTGCGCCGTTTTTACCCACCAGGTCATAAAGAAAATGCTCATTAACAAAAAATGTGCAGTGTAGAACGTGTGCACCATTATTCAGACCAAAAAAAGGAGACACATACCCACTGCTGCAGCACAGATTCAAACAGGCGAGCTGGTAGGTGGTACGAAGACGCCGCAAAGGTTGCATCAGGCGGGAGGACACTAATAAGGAAACCGGGAACACCATGGGCTCTTTAACAATGTGCATGTTCTGAGATTGTTCTGTTCTCCTGGCGCAGGAATAATATTCATAACATGTACTGCTGTGGCTTTCTAACACTGTTTTGGAAAACATCTCCATCTGCATGTTTGTGCCTCCCTCCTGATGTCAGTGATTAAACTCTTTATGCGGGCTGTGTTCTCACGCTTCATGTAAAATCTACGGTCGTTGGCGATGAGGTCGTGGCCCTCACGCTGTGTTATATCTGGGAGCTGAGGAACATTTTGACCTCTCAGTTGTAATCATTTCTGCAACTTTCTTTGCTCTGACAACCAAGTCTCACGAGAACACAAGAAATAGTCACAAAACCTAAATAAATAAATGCCCACAGACATGCAGCACATGGCACAAAATGTGTTAACATAAAAACACTGTAAAGACCCACTGCACCCAACTGCAGGTACAAAAGTGCACTGAACACCTAATTGTCTCCAGTGAATATTTTATTCCTAAAAGTCATGCTGGATGGCTAAAAACACTGATTTTTGCTTTACACAAATACAAAATGTGTGTTTTGACAGTATTATGTTACAGGAATAATGCCCTCATTCTGCTAAAAGTAACTGATTGTGAGTGTTTAGTAAGGGTCGGGTGAGCAGAGGGTTTGAGCAAATTTGTTCAAGAAACAAATCGCCTGTTTGAACAAATTAAAATAAATCGTCGTGTGCAGCGAGTGCAGCGCAGAACTTTGTCACTGCTTGGAACAGGTGTCACCCACAGGTAAACATAACGGGTGCAAGGGGAAAGACGTGTGCAATCTCAGAGGTCTGTGGCATTCATGCAACACCTGGCAAACAGTTCAGACACGACCGAAGCAAAACTGACAACGTATCAGCTGACTTGTGATTGGATTCCACTCACGATAGCACAGATTTAAACATATGCTGAAAGCAAAAGCACAGCATACTAATACTAACATCTTATAATAGAAAATAAAGGTCTGGCACTTCTTGAAGGAATGCATACAAGGATCTTGTCAATCAGTCAAACAATCAATTTTATTTGTATCACACATTTCAGCCCATGGCAGTTCAAAGTGCTTTATATTATAAAAACACTAAATTAAAATGTCATAAAAACAACATACAGTCACCAAATTAGATACCAGTACACATCCATTTATTATGATTCAATTCTTTATTATGATTCAAATCTTTATTATGACTCAAATCTTTATTATGATTCAAATCATGCTAACAGATTGCACATCTTGTGCACACCGGACTGGAAGATGGAAAGCCATGTTCTGTAAACGAACACATCTGGCAGAGCCACTTCAGGGGACACTATTTGGATGGAAATTAAAGAGACCAGAAGACACAGTCAGCATCCAGAAAAAACTGGTAGTACTGTTCAAAACCGTGACTTCAAAAACATGGTAAGTAAAAAAATAATCATCATAAAATCCCAAAAGTGTCATAAAATAGAAACTCGCCTTCTTGAACTGCTTCTAACTGAGACACATACTAACATTTGTGTACTGATGTAGCTGGAAAAATATATTTTATATTTTACTCCACAACCGTAGCACAAGTGGTGTCTCGGTGTTATGTGCTGCCAAATGATAAGTAGTGAAAAAAAAAACAAGACAGAAAAAGTGCCAGATTAAAGCTTTCTACAAGAACATGTCAGTTTAAAAAAAATGTTGGGATTTCTGTTGTTTTTTTAAAGGGCAGAGTAAGACAAGAAAAAAAGAGAAAATAGAAAGTAAAATACATGAAAATTGTTGTTTTTATTACGGGAGTGACAACAGAAATGCACCTGGATATGAGTGTTTAAACACCCAAAGGTCCACCTTTAAATCTGAATCACCTGTTATTACCAGGAACAACAGAATCACTTCATTTCATTTCCCTCCCAGTAATGACAGGGTTTCATTTTTTATGGGTTTTTGTATTTTTATTTATTTTGTGATTTTGTAGCTGGTGAAAAAAAAGAAAGAAAAATCAGTGGGTGTTTTTGCTTTTTGCCCATAACAACAGCAGTGATGTGGGCACTTTGCTGACATAATCAGCCATTAACCAAACTAATTGCTACGACACATCTGGAGGGTAAATGAAATGCTTTGCAGATTAGCAGAGTGGCTGCCAGCAGGGTGTACTGCACCAGCACAGTCGTCACACATAAAAAAGCAATGCATCTTTGTTTGGGATGAGCAACTCTGAATTAGTAATGGATGTGAGTCATCCACTCGGAAAAATATGGGCTTCTAGAGCAACGGATGCCCAACTTTTTTTTTAAATCAATAAAAAAACATGGAACTGTTTTAAAGTTAAAATGCTCACAATGTTCCTAAATGATCAGACAGAATTATATATCAGTAACCTTTGGGTTAGATTATCTCTTTGTGTGTTGGCCGCTCTTCACCACCTGTCTTATAATGTATTTATTAACCCCTCTTCTGATCCTTCCACATCACAGTGCTTCAAGTCCGGTGTAATTAGCTTGAGAACTTCAGAGAATCGTTGACGGGGCCTTGTGGCGACGTGTCTGTCTGTGGGTTACTGCACTTGCCATGAAGCAGCGATGGGGGTGCCAGCCTAGTTGCCATAGCAGCACAAGATGTGCTCTGGACCCCTGCCTGAGGCGCAAACCCACTCGCACACACTGGAGAACGCAAACCGAGCTTTTGGAAACATCAATGACACCCCCACCCCTCAACAGGCAGTGATTAAGTAAAGGCGGCTAAACAGAGTCATAATTGTGCAGTTTATCCAACAGATTACTCCACTGCCGCGGTGATAAATTAAGCAAGATTAGCCCAGGTTCTGTGATACGTTGACCTGGAGGCGCTGATGGGCTGAAAAGCTGTGGACTGCTTTGTTCGAGGCAAAAAAAAAAGGACTCGTATTCACATACCATCACCACAGCAGCTTTGGTATGCTGCTGCAGTAATCTCCAGAGGAGCTGATCTGAAAAGCTGGCAAACTAGGATGACATCCAGGTTGTAGGTTACTACACCATAGTACTGTAAGCCAGGAGACTTCTTCCACTGCATCTGTGAGAGGCAAACTGCAAAATAGATCAGTGAACAACACACAGATGAACCTAAAGTGTTGCTGCAGCAGAGAATCTAAAATCTAACTAAAAAGAAATGCATTTTCTAGAAATTCAGTGTGAATGCTGGGTGCTGAATGACTGCTGAAACTATGTTGTTAAAGCTAAACGAACCTGAACACCAGCTAAAAGGACCAAGACATTAGCTAAAGGTTAAAAGAAGCAAAATGCTAGCTGAAAGTTAAAAAAAAAAACAAGCTAAAAGTAGAAAAAGGCTAGTTTAAAGCTTAAGTAGCAAAACTCTAGCTGTAAGATAAAACTGTCTGAGAGGTAGCTAAAAGCTAAAAACAGTGTAAGAACAAAAGTCTATGCACGTTGAAACAGAGTTTAAAGACAATGTTTTTGAGGAAATCGAAAAAATGTTAATGTATTTCTTTGAACAAAATATTTGTAATTAAAGTGGAATATAAAAAGCATATGTAACACAATCCAAAAGTCACAGCAGCCATCTCCTGAATGAGCTGAAAGTTTTGATGCATGAATAGCTAAAATAGCGCAAAGTTGGCAGAATTAGGTAGACTGCAAGAAAATATATACAAAACTAAAGAACCGGGAAAACAGTGTGAATGAAAACATCCAGAAACTGACCTGCAGGTCCATACAGTGACTGAGCGTAAACAGAAGATCCCACTGAGCAATAAAAATAGGGTGAATACATACTGAGAGGAGTGAATGAGTGAGTTAACAAGGGTGAGGGATGGTAATAAGGTGATCTTGAAGACATGAAGGTAATTGAGCATTAAATGACAGATCTCATAAAATTAAAACTGTAAACAGGTCTACAACAGGAGCTAAAATGAGACAACAAATACCTCTAAATAAGAAACAAAGACAGAAATAACTCGTGCTTTCTATCCTATACTATAATTCAAACAGTCCAAATATTAGAAGATGTCAGCCCGTTTTAATAAAACAGTTTTACTATAAATGCTGAAAGTGTTTCGTGCTAAACTTTATGCCTCGGTAGCGATGATGATTAAAGAGAAGACAAACACATCCAGGACCAGGTGACTGGTGATCTCTACATCTGTTTTATATTCCTTTCTAAATCTGGTTTCTGCCTCTTTATTTCCCCACCCATCCGCTGCTTTTATTTGCACTTTCCCATTCCTTATATCTCCACCGCGCTCACTCACGATCCTCATCATCTCATCTCTTCATCCTCTGCTTTTCAATTATTTTCCCTCCTCGTACGGCTCGCCTTGCTGTCGCCTTACCAGTCCCCATATAGCCCTTTTCTGTCTCTGTGCCCTCCCTCCACTCTAAGTCTCTGAGCCCCTCGTTCTCTACATGGAGTCCCTTGCTTTCTGCGTGGACGGATGCGTTAATATTTCACCAGCTCTTCAGTGACTGTCGCTGAGACAGGCGGGTGGAAAGAGCTGCTAATGAGAGAACCTCTGGGTCTGCAACGGCACAAATGAGACAAATAGATAAATCTGTCTCAGCTGTTAGTTGCTTATGTTATTACAGTCTGCTGCCGCTCCGACAAACAAGGCCCTCGTAGCGTCTAATGAAACTTTATTTACGGAAGCTGGTTTGAGGGAGCAAACTCTTTAAGGCTCATTTTGATTGATTAAAAAAGTATGAATGAATTAGACGATGTCTTAGATTGACTGTAGACAATATTTGAAAAGGTAACTCTTATCCCATCTTGTGCAATAACTGGAGAAGTTGTGGGTGATGCAGACTTAAAATTACATCACGATAGATCACGATACAGTGAAAAAGATCTTTTATTTTTCATGACCTGACGTCAACAGCAGAGACGTATCAAACAATCTCCAAAATGGTTTGGTTCTTCCAAATAAGCTTTGATGTTCATTAATTAAAATGTTAAGTCTTTTTTATATACTTATTCTTCTTTTTATACATCATATTCATGATTTTATTTGAGTATTCATCATTGATAGTAGTTTTAGACAGGTGAGACCGTCACGCTATTCATTTACTTTTATCTCAAATTCGTTTGTGCACATTTCGGTTGTAATTAAGAAACACAAGCACAGATATCAAACGTCTAGGGAGAGACACACAGAGCCATATGTTTGCCAGGATTACTTTTTTTCTTTTTGTGAGTGGTTGATGAAAGGTGGAGAGCAAGAGGAACAGAGACACAGACAGAACAAAGAGGCTCATGGGAAATTAAGATTTTGTAGGGGTTTGTGGACAGACCCGTCCGTGGGTACGCAGTGAGTGAGCGTAGGCGGAGTGAGAGAGAGGTCATTTGACTGTGTGTGTGTGTGTGTTTTCAGTGCATGTTTTCAGTCTCCAAGCGGGACTCAGCTGACTCCTAAAAGTCCTCAAGCTAAAAGCTTTTTAAACTAAACACACACCCATGTGTCTGCAACACACACAATGTGCACACACACACAAACACACAGCTGTAACAGGAGGATGTTTGGTCTCTGTTCTCATTAATAAACTACAGTGAATGCATGAATAAGCTAATCCGTGTGAGTCTGAATGAGAACATTAGGTATGAAGTGGGTACTTGCATGTATGTAAATCTATTATTTGCATACATGGGCAAACACTGCAAGCACAAATTTTCATTTTTGTACATGTGGAAAGGAATTTGTGTGTGGGGAATGTGTGTTTTAAGTTAATACAAGCCTTCGCAGACAGTTTGTGTCTAACCAGCCAATCAAGAGGAAGCAACCCACATCTCTCCTAACGAGGCAATTAAATTAGTCTTACTGAAAGGAGTGACCTCAGGGCGCCAACATTCCCTCCTCCTTATGCTCCTCTGATTCTTCTCTTCTAACCATTATTCTTCTTTCTTATTCCCCTTTATTTGGACATCTTCCCGCCTGCGTGTTTCCCACTCTTTACTTCATATATATTTCTTTCTCTATAATTTTCTCTTTTCTAACCAAAACTGTCCTTCCTTTTCACATCTCATAACTGTACCCCTGGTTCCTTTTTGTGTTTGGAATGGCTTAAAGTGATGGTTCAGATCTTTATTGTTAGTGTTAGGATTCCTGCTGGCTTGTCCTTCCTGTTGTCCTTTGTCTAGGTGGAGCTGTGGGCAGCCTGAACCTTTACCTGCACTTCCCGGTTTCAACTCATATCTTGTTCCAGTCGTCTAACCTGTCTCCATTAACCTGTTTAAGCATCTGCTGTTTCAGATCAGCCCAGACCATCATCCAGCACCTGACTATACCTCCGTTGTACTGCTCTTTGTGAATCTCTGAGATTGTGTCACTTACCTGTGCTTGTTTAGCTCCTCCCTCCCTGGTGTTAAGACAGCTGAACTAAATGCTTTCTCTTGTATTCATCTTCCCTGGAGACAAAGACCTCATTTCAAGTAACCACTCAATGCTGATCGATTCCTGTGAAACAGAAATACTCACCCGTACCTACCTGCCTGCCCACTCTCCATCGTTCTCTCTTACCTCACCTCCTTGTACACCAGGATCTACATTTCAGTTCCTCTCACCTAGAACAGAAAACTGAAAGACAAGTGTTTCTTTTGCCTACAAACATTTAGAAGTTTCACATTATTAGACCAAAGTCCAATATTTATCACTTCTCTGGTGATGGCACTTCGAAGATCTAAACTATCACTTTGACTGTGCTAATCTGTCTTCTTGTTACAAACCTGAAAAAAAAACCTGCCTCTGTCTGTGTCCACACTGTTTGTCTGAGCCACTCACACTTTGGCCACACTTAATTCATTCGGCTGCTGATAAGTATGTGAAATAAATTAGGAGAGACGTGATGGATACAACTACTCTGGGCTGTGTGAGAAGTGTGAGTGAACTGGCAGATGTTCAGTCAGATGTGAGTAAGACTAACGACTTAAATAAAATCTGTCATCTCAGCTGTAGATATGTTCTTGAAGAAAGTAAATGGAAATATTTTACCATGTCAGCTGCCCAGAACTACAACTTATTCTTTTAATTAATTTATTTTTAATCTCATTAACATGTTAACAGACAGAGTAAGAAGATGTGCTCTTTAAGTCTTTTCAAAGCACATATGATATTTCACATAATATATTTGTTTATTAATATTTTAAATCAACCTGTGCATGAGTACAGACTCAGTGATTGTGCAGAATAATAGCCAATATTGCGTACTGCCATTTACAGCTTCAGTTTAATTGTAACTGTAAAAAATACTTTTTGTTCAAACTATGAAGTATAAATAACTACAACCTGTATCTCGCTGGGCTGCGACTGTCGGCTCATATTGGCACAAATTTCCCCAGGAGTTTGTGCCAATGTTTTGTTCAGTGATGTTCCAAGTGAAAATTTGCGCATTTTCTTGCAATTTCGTGTCTTCATCTAGTCCCCAACAGTCACAGCCCAGTGAAATACTAATTTAAGAAGTTTGAAGCTCACTGCCACAGTTTGAAGAAATCTGTAAAACCCTATTACAAAAATAAAAGCACTATTTTTTTTAAACAGATAAACATAAACAAATAAAAATGCTGGTAATTCTCCTGTTGGTCTTCAGCTAGCTTGAAATCAGGCTAAAATGGTGGTCATTTCAATTATTTCTTTGTTTATATCCATTAAACCATTCAGTTTTATTCTATACTTCATAAAAATAATTATAATGTGTTTTTATGACGTATGATGTCATCTTGGTATAGATTACAGTGCTTTTAGGGGCAAATAAATTTGTTCAAGTATATTAGATCAATTGAACCTAACATCTTTACCAGCAGCAACTAAAACTAGGAACCAAAGATTAATTAAAATTTTATATATGTAATATCCAAATGGATTGGATTAACATAATGCACGTTATTCCACAAAACAGGTGGTCGATTACGTCTGCAAATATCATGTGAGAAGAATCATGAAAGTGGCACACATCATCTCCGAACAAACAACTCCTCACATGCTGCAGCAGATGGACAGCAGTAGAAGACGACGCTAAGAATAAAAGGCAGTAATGAGGCAGCAAATAAACAGTAATCGAGGATGACTGAGGGTCCAAACAGGCTGATGAATCCTGCTTTCTGTTCAAACATGCTGATGGTGGGTTGAAAAGTTGGACCCGAGTCCACGACGCTGCTGTGACTTGCATTAACTGTACAAACCGATGCAAATGGTGGGGAGTTTCACTGATGTAGGCTGAAAACATGACACAGGCTTTTCATTAAGTCGTTAATTTTCTGCCAAACAACAGAACCTAAACAAAAGCTGTTGTTTTTGGTCGAATAAAGGAACCATTAATCTTATCCCATCACTATGTTTCTACATGCAAGGCTTTGAGTATAACTGAAAAAGGCTCATTTTATTTTGTATATTTAAAAAGCATGACCCTAAAAGCGTCACTTCATAGAGAAGCATGGACTCGTAGCATATGAATAACATATAAGGTTCTGTCATGTGTTATTACTGTGCATTTAATGTCCGTTCACATCATGTACGGATGAAACCCTTCAGCCTAGTGTGATAAAATATTACTTATAACACTCCAAATCTCATCACTGTTACAAATCAACATGGCATTCTTTGTGTTATTTCATGCCATGCAGTTAGACATAGAGCCTTGTATTTTCATCCTAAACGTAAGCAGATCATTTAAACTGAGTAAAAGAAACTCAAAAGCTTCAGTTTAAAAAATATGATGTCTAAAAATGTGCCTGAAGTGAGATGGTGTTTATGTGTACTTCCATGAGGGCATGTTAGATATCAAATACAAACATATTTGGATATTTGGATTCCAGTCTGAACGTGTGTTGAAAACCGATATTTCTCAGACTTGCTGAGCAACAAACACTATAAAGCTGCAAAATTGTGCACAATCTTTAGGTTCAATATAAATAGACTACGCTTTCCAGGAAATACTGAAGAAAGTGTTTGGAGAAGCGAATCAAGGTCTGTCTCAAAAAGTCTGAAACAAATTGACCAAGAAAATTCACTGAAAACAGTGAACAGTGACAGTTCATTGATATCAGACCTGAAACCCAAGAGTATACTGCTAGCATTACATCATATATCTGTAACTTTGTATTTGCCCACAAACAGATAACCTGAAGCCATCAAAGGGTCAGAAAACGTGATGCACCAGGTGGCGTGTTACATAAAACAATCTGTAGCATTTTTCACGACGGCCGTTTTCAAAAAATCCTTAGCAGACGGTTGGATGCAGCATCTGATTCAAACCCGAACAATTTGTCACGAGTGGCGTTGGTCAGCAAAAGAAGTCGCCGCGGCTAAAAATCCCCTGAAGCTTGCAGTATGATTACGGTGAGGTCACAAATAAACTGAGTTATTTATGAAGGATGGCTTGTTTAGTGACTCTGAACCTGTAACCTTTAGAGAATTTAACAGAAAACATTTGACAGATGGAGCTTCCTGAATGTTAAAAAATAACTGAGGCGCCGATGATCTTTGTGGATTGTTGTAAAAAAAAAAAACCCTTAGAGGTGTCTGGATGTGGGTGATAGGAAACATGAAACCAGCAAAATGTCTTAGATGTGCTGACATCCTTATCGAAGGACAAGGTTTGATGCTGTGAGTTAGATACCCTCCTAGGAGGTGAGAATTTCAGAAACACACAACTCCATTACAATTGTAAGACACTAAAATAGATTTTTCCAAAAATTAGAACAAAATCATAACTTGGCGTGCAAAAATAAGAATGTTTGAGGGGAAATATAGGATTTTGCATAGCTTCAAAGCCAAAATAATGTTTTTTTGTCTTGAGATTTAAAAAAAATGCAATGGAGAAAAAACAAGAGTGAGGGGTTTGAATTGATCTCAATTAGCCAAACAGTGAGCAGTATCAGACGTCATGCTTCCAACTCTTTGCAATAATTACCTCACAGCGGGACAGTTTCTGTTCACAGAGCGTAACACAGACAGCTGTGAGCGTTAGCTCACACATGGAGAGAAAGTAATAAGTGGTTTTAAGTGTTAATAATGTGCTCCAATTAAAGCACCAGTGTTTTCTGAAATAAACCTCACCTACGCAACCTCTACTAAATATAAACCGCTGTTTACACTACAGTCATTACCCCTCATTAGTTTCCATGGTTTCAACATTTTATTGTGTAAAAATAAAAAATAGTTCACCACGTGGGTATTTCAGGTGTGAACAATGAGAAATGAAACTTGTTATAATTGAACAAACATAAATGCCCACACTACAAGAAAGCAGGAGGGAACGTGGAGCTGAAATCATAACGCAGAACATGTGAGAAATGTGCAAAGATAAGGACACAAAACAAAACGAAAACATTCGCGTTTATGTAACACTTACAGGAAATTCATCCAGGAAGTAAAACAGAATGCCGTCTCTGCAGATTAAATAGTTGCTCAATCAATCAACTTTATTTATATAGCACATTTTAAAAACCACAGGGGTAGCCAAAGTGCTGTACAATAGATAGAAAAAAAAAACAGTAAAAAGGAAATAGATAAAACAAATAAAGAGATAAAAAAGATAAATAGATAAAAAGAGACATACACATACGGGTTCACAGCAAGTATGTTTTAGGTGCCAAGAAAGACAAAAATCACGGTGTGTTAAAAGCCAAAGTATAAAAGTGTGTTTTTAAAAGAGATTTAAAAACAGGAAGAGAGGAGGCCTGTCTGACACTCAGGGATAAATTGTTCCAGAGCTTGGGAGCTTGTGTTGCTGTGAAGAAATAGAAACTAAATAAGCTTAAAATAAATATATATTCTTACTGCATCCACAAAATGCTTTTAATAGTTTGTAAAGTTTTAGATCTGGGGTCTTCAGTTAAAACCCAGTGAGGTCAGCCTAAAGAGTTTGGGTTTGGATCTGGACAGCGGTCTGCCATTTGGGGACCCACATTTTTCAATTTAAATTGAAAAAGCTGCTTGTAAAAGTATAAAGCATGTTTAATTAACAAGAAAGAGATCCTTTCTCTTTGTTCAAAACCTCTAGATGACATAACTAATAAAGCATTTGGTTACTTAACTAAGTCAATGGATTTTTACTACACTCAGAAATAAACAGAAAATATGAAGAAAATGGAGTTGCATCAGACTTAGCATTCGAGTTTGAGGTGCTATGAATTAACTTATTTGTACTCTAACATCGGGAAGATTGTGGCATCTTTACACACAAACATGTCAGTTCTTCTTGTTTTCTTGTCACCTGGTTTCCTTTTCACTACATTTGCAGTTATGAAATACACACAGAGCAGCCTGCACAGACCTTAAAAGCTAAAGAGAGAAACTGACATATAAACCCAGGGTGCTGAAGGCTGAAAGACAGAGCGTAATTGTCTTGGTTGGTTCAGTGTTTCGGCGTCCAGGTTCCGATCCCAGCATGCATCGTTCAGCTCTTCAGTCTCTTTTTTTCTCCACCAGAACATCCATACAGAACAGAAACGCTCAATATTTACTCTTTTGGACAAGCAGCTTTCTCCGTTAAAGCCACTGCACAATGGAATGCTGCTCCTGATCCTGTAAAATGCTGCAGTTTTTTTAATTAGTTTTTAAATTAATCTGAAGAAACATCTAAGATCTATTCAACACTGCAATAACTTATTTCCATTTGGTAATCATCAAGAGCAATTAACTATTTAATATGGGGAGGTGGTGTGCTTGTAACTTTTTATGTGTTTGTTAAATATTTGTTTTTATTGATTTTACTGATGTCAGATGTTTGTTTCTTGTCTAGATGGACTACAGATGAAATTTAGCCTAAAGCTAAATCCGGTGCAATGCATTGAATGTTTTTACAGTTGTGGTATAATTGCACACTGTCCTGATTAAATAAACTTGAATTTAAAATTGAATTTCCCTCATTGCGTCTGCCGCCATGTTGAAAAACACAATAAAAAAAAAGGAACCGCGCAGACGTGCAATATAATAATGATGTCTGATTTGAGCCGGACACAGCAGAGCCGTGAGCAAATTGTTTTCAGTGAAATGAAGTGTTAGAACTTGGTGAAGACAGAATGAGGTTTCTGAAAGATGCTCTTATTATTGACCAGCAGAATGAAACACAGGTACGTCAACAACAGAACAAACTCTGAGGGCAGCACATTTTAAAAATGCTACTGCACACTTTCCTGAGCTACGTAACACTCTTCATATGGCTTTTTTTTTTCTAAATAAAAAATAGTATAAAAATAATCCTTTAGGTTTTTAATTCCCCAGAATTTGTTGAAGACTCTGTATCCTGTCTTGCTGCCAACAACTGATCATTTGGCATGTTGTTCAGATCTGAGACAATTAAGAGTCAACCATAAGGCTCTAAAATGATAACACCAGTGGCAGAATCATATGAGGCTGCTTTAAAAAAAAAAAAATCAAAATGACTAATCTAAGCTTAATGAGCAGCCTGGACACTAACAGCTATAAAACAAACCTGAACGGGTCATTAAGACTCAACTTGTCCAACGATAAGGAAAGAAATATCAATATGGGTTTTTCTCTCAGGTTTTGGTTCTTTAAACAAACTAGAGAGTCATAAATGTTCAAAAACATTTAACTAAATTAACCTGCGATAACTGAAACTATTTGTGATAAATGTGGAGTTTCATTAATATAGAAACCCTAAATATTTAGGTTTATGTTAGCATTGGTCTGTTTTATTAGCGGCACACTACAAGTTGTTGTCACCCGCCACCATAAAACCTGGTGTGGTCCCAACAGAACATGGGGTCTTTGCTCAAAACGTTAGCTGTAACTGTTATCTGTAAAAGTGTGCTCAAAACAAGCACAAACTTCTAAAAAAAGAAAAGAAGATGTAAAATCTGAGTCTTACTTCGAGTCACATATAAATATTGGAGATACATTAATTTAGGCTTAAAGCTCAAAATAAGGAGAAACTAAGTCACCAGAGCAGAGCATAAAATGCATCAATTTGTGTAACATCTCACCATATAAATATTTTGCAGAGAAATGCCAGTTTTCTTGTGGTGATTAGAAAAGATCTGTGTGTTTCAACAATGTCTCTATTGTTTTTTGCCTGGAATATAGACGCATAATACTTAACATTTCTGGTCCTAAAGCCCAGATGCAATGTTTGTGATCCACATTTGTGCTTCATTTTCTTTTAACGCTTTTGCAAACGTTATTTGAATATCCTGCAGAACAAGATTTGTCTGTGAGCAGCTATTAGCATTTTAAACACCACCTTCTCCCTCAGAAACCCAAGGATCAAAAAGACTTTGGTAAAATGCAGCACACTGTGATTATATATGCAGTCAAGACAGCAACAAAAGGTACCTAAGGTAACATAGAAAACAAGCCTTAAATGAGAGAAAATCTGTTTTTAAAAAACATGCACAACTGAACCATTATGTTAAGTTTGTCCACAAAGGATATTCTGTAAACCGTACAAGTCTTTTTCCTGTTTATGCTGTGCACCCATACATTGTAAAAGTTATTAAAATAACAAGTCTCCACATTACAATAAAAGTAGGGGTAACAGGCAGCCATTTTTTACCCAAATAAGCAACAGTAATGAAGTAATTGTTGCTGGAACTGGCTGCTTATTGTTATGTGAACTCGTTCTCATTAAATCAAACAGCTTTATTCAACCTCTCCCAACATTTTTTTTTCCTGCAAATCTCTCAAATGACTTTTAACAGCATTCCTTTAGGGTTATCTAATTTAGGGCCATCTAAAACAAACAATTTGTTGATTCCGAAAATGTGCTGTTTGTGTTCTTCCTGCAGAGCAACACATATTCTTTCCTTCTCACCATCTGCAACACTTTTGCCTCCTGTTTAAAAAACTTTCCTGGCTATCTTTCCTCAAGTGTTAAGATAATATCTCTCCCTTTTGTTTTGTCTCCTTTTTATCCACCCATTGTTCCACTTCGGCACTTCGTTTCATTTATGCATCTATTTGTTCCTTTTTGTAACTTTCAGATCTTTTCCCCTAAAGCTTACAAATCTCCTCCAAATTAGTAAAATACAGGATTAGAGGCACATTTGTCATGTTCCTTTGTCAGTTTATTCGTAATAGGAATATCTCTGTCTCTTTTTTGTGTGTGTGTGTGAGTTTGTTTTAATGTAAAATGGGGTCCACTGCATGACAGGACACCAACTTATGGGGACTTCTTGTGAGGACCTTATTTTCAGGAAGATTATAGTTTGTCTCCAAGAAAAAGTAAAGGATAGGTAATCATTTGTTATGACTAAAGATTAGGATAAGGAGTTAAGGAAGGGACAGCGACATTTCAGTGTCTCAACAGGAATAAAAAAATAAACGTATGTGTGTGTGCAGACATGTGTGTATCTGTGTGACATGGTGTAAATTCAAAGTACCTTCACTGGGAGGCTTCAGCAGCAGCCAAAACAAGTCATTGCTGTAAAGCTGCACAAATTATATTTCATGTTCTCCAAACATCAACAAGAGACAACTTCTTGGGAAATCGCCTGCTTTTCCACTGATTTAAAGATACCAAAGAGATGAAAGAATGAAGACGTACTGTTACACATAGAGCGACGATGTACACAAACAAAAAAGAATCCGCAAATATTTTCCACTGAGAAACTTTAATTGATCTGAATAATGTGCTGTTGAAATGTAAGTGTAAAACATCTTGACATTTTGTTTGTTAGCCAAATATTTTCAGCACATTTCAGACCTCAGTACAGTGTCACTGTGAACTGTTTGCTTTAAGATACTTTTGACATGCATGATTTATTCATTTTAAACAAACAGTTACCGAGCTGTTCAAAGACGCAATTAAAAACCAAGACAGTAAATCTACCCATTGTTCAAAAATGGTCAAACAGACTACATCTGACTGCTTCAGCATCAGGTCATCAAGTCAATATTAGACTGCATCCTCCAACCTAATCAGTTCTCTTGATCTAGACTCTTGGTATATAATATAATTCCTAATATTATATATATATATATATATATATATATATACATATATATATATATATAAAGTTGTGTACCTCACTTTTTTATTTGGTGTTGTGTTTTTAGCCTAACCAAGGAGTAAGATTCCTGGTTCCAGTTCAGGTTTAAAGTCCAACCTGTCCACATAAACAAACATGAGATTGCCCTTTGTAAAAACAAAAAAAAAAGAAAAATATTTCCAATCATTTTTTTCAGACGTTGACTCTTGTTAATTCACGTAGTTCTTACCTTGCTGCTGTATATTCAAATATTCATGTTTCTGATATGTTTAGTTGTTTTTAGTTCTTTCATGCCTTAAAGAAGGGTCATGTCACACCATAATTGAGTGCAGGAGAGTAGATGGGACTTAAAGCCTCACATCCCTCTATAGTACGTAGATTCTTGTTGCAAAAGAAATAAAAATGTCCGTGCCCATTAATCAGGTCCTGCTGGCTTCAATTCCCAACAATCAGGGAAAGTGGAGACACAGGATCTAGTATTCGTAATATACAGTAGATGCTTTGCCTAGAAAACTTATGTAAGTAAGTAAGTAAGTAAAAAATTTGTTTGTATACCACATTTTAGCAGCAAGGCATTCAAAGTGCTTTACATAATAAAGCACTTATGCACAAAGCAACTGTGGCATTGCCTAAGCACATTACATTGATTATTTTTGCCATCCTTAATAGAAAACTAAATTAGATTTCCTACTTTTGCAGCATTCCTGGTTTATTCCTGGTATTTTAGTTTGCGTCGTTAAACCATTCATTCAGACTCTACTAACGCTAACGTAGACACTCACTTTAAATGTCTTTTGTAAATCAGAAACTGGTAGACATGTTCAGAGCTGCGGGAGGCGCTGCATTGACCTGATACCAGCTTTGTTCCTCTCAGCTGGCACCGGTGCGACCGATTGTTATCGCCGTTCAAAGCGTTAGCGCTGTTATTGTGCGCATGTTAACAAGCTGATCTTAGCTTTTAGACAAAAGCGCCGCTGTGTGTGAGTAGAAGCTCACAGAGCCGCCGCCTGGCTGTGTATCTTTATCGTTGATATTTGTAAATGACAGTTTCTGTTACATCTCATGAGGCCTCATGTTAGCGTTTTAGAACGACACGAGCAAGGATTAAAAGTACAAAAGGGCACTGAAAATGTGCATACCAAAAAACAGGACGAAACTAATTCCATTTTCCATTTTCTTTATCTATGCCCCTTTATTGTAGCCTTAACAACTCAGCAACCAAAACCCGTTCCTCCCCCTCGCCTCTCCTAACTCCCACCCTTCCCCCTTTTGTCTAAGCTTAAATGACCCCACTCAGTACAAGATCCTCATCAAGGGATGAGATCACCTTTAATCCATCCTTTTAATCCTTCTCACTCATACATACACACTCTTTTTCCATGCATTTTCTTTCTTGTTACACTCTGTTTCCCTTTTCAGTCTCCAGTCCTCGCCTTTTTGTGTTACAGAGCGTCTAAATGTGCTGCACGCTCAAATGTCAAAGTGAGAGGAGGATTCAATTACAAGTCACCTTTTCAACAGATGTGTTCAACCTTTTTTAAGGTAAATTTATGCCCTAGACCATTAAATAAAACTTGAAAGTAAAAGGTTTTCACTTTCATCTATTCTCCCTGTGTTCTTCTCTCCTACGTAAAGAGACTGCAGCGTCTGCTCGTACAGGCGCCACTGCAAAGTGCTTATAGAGACAAGTTTGAGTCACTGCTATCCCTGTTGCAGCTCATCAGGTGCTTATCTCTGGACTGTAGACTGCAGCTGTACAGCTCGACATTTTCTCAAAATCTAAAGTGAGAGTTATATGTTGTGTGTAGGTGATGATACATTTGAACTAAACTCTGAATCGTGTGTCGAGCAGGAAGGACTAAAACTGAGGTCCAGATTTGACTGCTGCAACATTTCTCCCAAAAAACGTGATTTTTGGCGAATGAAGCCTCAGTTTGACTACAGACATGCTATTAGTTTGTCTGGCGTACTGTGCATAGCTGCTTTTTTTATCCTTCGTTTTTTTTCTTTCTTTTAAATTTATGAATCGTCTGTGATTAAAATGCATGGGCTTTTACTTACATATTTAAGTAAACATCTGTATGTTAAGACCTGGGAGTACAGATATAGTTATTCCAAAAAAGGTTAAAAAAACAAAAACTGGACTTCTGTTCTGTAGCTGAAGACCATAAACATGTACTGTCTCCACATTTTGCAATAAGATGAGCTATAGGTCTGATCAAAAATAAAGCAAATATTGAGAGAAGCTTTAAAAAGTGATGCAAATAAAATAGTTTAAGATACAGTAAATTGTCCTTTGCAAAGTACAAAACTCTATTTTAAAAAATAACTTACATTTTCTGCTGTACTCTCTAAGATAAACTGTGCTGCTGAAGTTTATTGTTCATCAAAAGAAAATACTAAAATTGTGAAAAGAGAACTCATGAATGCATGATGATAATGTTTTTTTTAATCTGAACACAAAGTGTCCCATTCTTGTGCATTTAAAACGGTTATAAGACAAGAGTGACCTCCGGTTAATAAAAATTGTTTAATAGTTTTGGGCTACACTGATGCTGGATGAAAAGCAGCAGGGGTTCGGGTGAACTGTATTTATTTTTTTATAATATTCAGTTTTAAAAGACAACCATTAAAATCGGGGAAGGGACAAGTGTCATGATGTTTGACTAACAACTATAGAAAAATTTTGAACCAATCTTGTATTGGACTTTCTAACCTCCATAACAACAAAATAAAACAAGATATTTTGGAATATTGCTAGTCAGTGGTAGACATTGTGTCCCAGCACCTTATGTCCTTTATGTTGCTTCGTTTTCTCAATATTTCTTTAACTAGATTCGAAAATAAATGTCAGCTTTCTCGGTTTACCAGGAGACACAGAAAAGTCAAACATAGTTGCATTGGGTGATTTCTCACAGAAGCTTGTGTCGATCCACTTAAGACACATATTTCACACACATCTCTGCTGTCAGACAGTTGTAAAATTTCACATTTCTAGCTGGAAGACTACCAGTGTTTATCCCCCTCCCTCTCACCACCACAACTGTAAATAATCACAGGGATTTATAGAGATTAAAGTGTGAAACCTGCGTTGTGAAATTATGAGGCTGAGCTGCATCCTGAAAACCCTCCACAGTCGCAAAGTACCAATAAGCTGAGAAGGGCCCTTGTTGTACTCATGTTTGTGTGTGTAAATGTAATAAAAGATGCTTCTGGCCGCTCTTATGTAACCATTCTGCTGGCCCTGATGCTAAATCGTTGCCATAGCGACGAAAATTAGCTGCTACAAAGCTTTCCCTTCTCTCAGGCTCCCTGAATTTCATTACTTGCTCCCCTAACCTTTGTTCTTTCATTGCTTTTATTAAATGAGCTTCACGAACACGAGCTGTGGAAGTTCACTTATTCTCTCTGTTCTTACTCTCAAAGTCAGCGTCCGTAACTTCGAACTGTCCTCCTTGCCATCGCTCCTACCCCGTCTTTCACTCCCCTGGGTCTCTTGCATCACTTCGCTTGCTCTCACATCTGCCCACCGAGTCTCTCCACCCCTCATCCTCCCTCGCTGTCTGCTCCTCTCTTTCCTCAGTCTTCAGTCTCCATCCCTTTCCGCACAACGACTTGATCAACACCTAAATTATTGCTCGGCTTTTCCCACAGTCTCCCCGACTGGCTATTGAAATTACCAGGCGATGCACCACAAATATATTTGGTTTTCTCGGCTCTTTTTTTTTTTTTATCCTCACTTTTTGCTGTCCCTCTGTCTTACACTTCCACCCACCATCCCCTTCTGTTTTTTGTCTTGCCTTTGCTCTCCTCAGCAGCTCTGTCTCTTTGAACACCCTGTTATTTTTTAATAGATAAGTCAATAACAGATCAATATGTGAGAAATGTAAGCAATTTATTTTACCTCGCTGTCTCACTAACTGCAGGGTAATTACTATTAAATGTTGTGTCATTATCGTTTTACCCCTTACCTTCAAGCGTTAAAGTAAGAATACCTGAGAGACCAAAGCTCAAGGGAGCAGTACAAAAACCTTACTGATGTTTCTTTAATTTATTTATGCGTTTTGCCACAACTTTCCTCTGAATACTTATTTTTGCTCATCTTCGCTGACTGTCCTCAAAATTTCCCTATTCAGTGATGAAATTCATTCCCTTATGCGGTTTTTTCCCCCTCTGTGCTTTACAAAAAATAAAAAAACAGGCATGGGAAATCACCCAAGGCAAGAGTACACTGTGTGTGCTGAGGTGAAAAATTTTAAGTACGATAGCAAATGTAAACTCCCTGCTAACTACTACCGGGAACAGATTCAATCAATACCACATATTCTACTGCTGTGGAGCGTAAAATGTTAGGATTTTTGTTAAAACTGTCTGGGAAGTGTATGCTCAGTTGTGTGTATATAACTAAGGTCATTCTTAGTGGCGGTGATGTACACTTGTGTTAGACTGAAGTCCCAGTTCGGCTCATAAATGATGAGCTGAGCAGAAACATGCAGACACATCCCAGGCTCGGTGACAGTACTGCTGTCAGTGTCAGTCAAACTGAACATTTTCATTGTTGCAAATGTAGAATTTATTTCTGAGCTGCAGAATTGGACTGCGATATATTTTGCGTTTACATTTAATACACCGAGGCCTGGATTCATCAATGGATTGTGCACCTTTTGAAGGAGAAAATTAAAAGTTTGCATATTTGTCTCATTCACAGGGCTTTTCTGAAAGGGAGATATGCACCTCAAAGTGCGCTGCAAACCAACCAGCATCTCTCTCTGCTTTAAATGAGGTATCATGTATGCTTTTAAATAAAATCCACACCATCGTCTGAGAGCTGGTGGTGATTGTGTCTCAGAAGAAGTAATGAAAGAAGAGGAGCAATTTGCTGCACTGCTGCCTTCACAAAAAATAAGCAGACATATCAAGAAAGGCACAATTTACCAACTTTTTCGCTGTCGTAACTACACATAAATAGCCAAAAATGTGTGCGAAATCTAGTTGTTTCCATTTTAGATTATGATCTTATAAGTAACGCTGCTGGCTTTTTGAGTATGATGCTGAGATGGACCAGATAGCGGGTGCAAATGAAACAGAGCAAAGAAATAAATGAAATAAACAGGAACAGCACATTTTTAATACGAGGCTGAGTGTATGTGGTATAAATGAGCTGAACAAGTAAAAAAAATAAAATACTACCATTAAACACATTAAGATGTGAGGAATTACTTCATAAACAGACGTATGAGTGATGTGAGGTCATCTGCTTACAGCAGATCAAATCCTTCTTGTTAGAGATGAGAAACATCGGTGGAGGAATAAAAATGATCAAAGCTGCATTAAACTAAATTCAGCAAGATCAAAAATAAATACCTGTCTCCAAAAAAAACAAAAAACGCTTTAGTTCCCAACTCACAGACTGTGATAATGATAAATCTTGTTTTGACACTTTAACCATCTTTAAGTAGTGATTTACTCAGATTAGCAAAAGATTTTTATTGCACAAGTCAGCTTTTTAACAGCATGAGGTTGTTAAGACCATAATACTTCAGTTAACTCGTCATATTATGTCAAGCATTATAATGCGACAATAACTGAAAACCGAATGCATTAAGTTTTTTGATTGCTTTCTTTTTATTCTTTGTTGTGAATCGACATGAAAAAAATCAAGTAGCGTCATCTAAATTATTAGTCTGTCTTTTTATTTGGTTTAAAGCTAGTTTGTACCAAAAATTACAGTTTGGGATTTAAATTTCCAATTAACTCCATCGCAATAATGATAGCGGATGTTTATTATAATATATTTAAATGAAAACTGGTAGTTGAAGCCTTTAGCATAGAAAGCTAGTGCTGTTAATTAGTGACCATAGAAGTCTGAAAGTTTTTTGTTCAGGTTATACATTTTTTGGTTATCATGTTGATTTTCCTTGTTTGGTGATCTGTGGGTTAATTTGTGTTTTTTTTTTAATGCAATGATGCCCAATTCTGGTCCTCGAGTGCCACTATCCTGTAGACCTGATAATCAGGAGATCATTTTGTGATTCAGTGAAATTTGCTCTTTACTAACAAATATTGTGACAGTGTATTGATTTGATTATTGGGAGATCCTCAACACCCAGAAGTCTAAAGAGGAGGAAATGATGGAGTCGGTGAAAATATAAAATGTGACCCGTGCTGGCTGGCAAAATGAGTTGTAATGTGCACAGGCGGAAGTGCAGGAAAAGTAAAAATATTGATTTTTGCCATAAATGAAATTAGTGAAAAACCACCATAAAGACATCATATAGCAATCCAACTCTCTAAATAGCATATAATATAATCTTCCTAATCTACCTTTAAATCAAAGTTTTCTAATAGGTCTTCAGAAATAAGTCTTTGGTTTCTAATTAAATTAGTTTTCTTTAAAAATGACTGGTTTTCTCTGCCGGCTGCCAAACTGCTGCAAACTCCTTGAAGACTGTGTGACATCATTGTAAAGCTCGGGGGTTCCCAACAGCATCAGTCCTCAGTGTCCTACAGCGGTCTGCCACAGCTGGCCCCGCCTCCTTCTATGTCACCAACCAAGCAGGTAACTCCGCCCACACAATCACCTCACTTGAGGATTTTGATACAAAAACTGTAAAAACAAGTCATTAAGGTTTTAAATCAGAGAAATGGACCACTGGAGTGTTTTATCGTACTGTTCAACTAAAAGAAAAACATGAAAACTCATTATTTTTATATTTTTATTTCATTTCACCTTTAACCCAGGTGTTTTAGTCCTTTCAGTCTCCCACTCTTCACCTCACCTTCGGTCTAGCATTGTGAGCTTCGTGCCCTGTCTGGTCCTGCCATGTGCTTCCTCATTTAGTAAGTTACTGCTGCCACGCCAGCGTTTGGTTCCCCCGACCACCCTTTGAGTTTTTTTTTAATAAATCTTCAAGGTTTTCTCAAGCTGAGTCAGTCTGCATTCCTGGGTCCAACCTCTACGAACATCCTCACACACGGAGAAGACATTCACATTTAAGGAGGGGAAAAAAAACAACCTGCATTTTTCTGCAAACACAACATTTCTATATCTGTAATTTATCGCCCTCCTCGATGCAGTCTGGAGGATGCAGAAGGTATGTAACCTCTGCAGCTTCACAGGAATGTCACTGCCACAAAACTGCACTCAAAGACAGACGGAAACAGAGATTATAGAGGAAAACCAGAACAGCCACTGATCTCTGGAGGAAGGCATTTTATATATTTATATATATATATATATATATATATATATATATCTTGATGATGTGTAAGATGATGTAACAGCATATTTAAGTTCACAGTGCAGTGCAGTCAAATAAGGCTTAATGAAATGTCAGAGAAAGATGTCTTTTTGCTAAAAAAAAACACAGATTGAAGCCTTAATAAACCATTAATTTTAGTCCAAACAGATGCCTAAGCTTTCATCCCTTCTCGTGGTAAAACCACCTGCAAGGATACAACAAGACAAATGTTAATAAAAAGGTGCTAAGTGGTAATTTTATACTGTTGTATCATTTCAGAAATCATAAGCAAAAAGATTAAAACAACTTTTTTTTGTGCACCTGTTTCTTTGACAGGAGAAATCAGTCAATGAGCCACATTTCACACTTTTAAGGTAACTCAAAGCAGTTAATATTATACAGCTTACTTATTTATAAATGCTTTTATGCACAATTTTCTCCTCTAACACACACATTCATAATTTACATATGACCTATATATCGTACTGTTCTGGGTTTACAGTCATGGTGTTTTAGCAGCCGATCACTGGGGTTTAATCCCTTTTCGGTGCTGAGGGATTTTTTTTTTTTTTTTTTTGCAGAAAAAGATGTTTTGTGTGAAAGCATGATTCCCCCTTAAGCCCCTGAGGCGTTTACAGCAGCTATACTGTTGGTATTTGAAGCCAGGGGAGCTTAGTGTTTTCCTCCCGCTCACTGGCTTACGTGTGACTCAATACCTGTCAATATATCTCAGACAAAACGCATTCTGAGGGTGAAGACTCCGATTGTTTGTAAATGCCACACGTCTCGGCCAGAGCGTTTGAAACTCATTAAAAGAAAAGGGAGATAAAAAAGCCCCGGTAACTATGGCGATGAGCATCATCGGGCGACCCTCAATGCAACTTATGCTAAAAGGGCCAAGAGGTTGCCATGACAACTGGAGGGAAAACAAGACCGATGGAGACGAGGGAGAAAGTTGGAGACGGTGTCTTCAAGCCAACACGAAAAATGTTTCAGGAAAAATTCGCACAAAGAAAACGTTTTTTTTTTTTAAAAAAACGACGAATAAAAGTGTGGCGAAGGACAAGATCTGCACCTTTTATCATCCGCCTGTACTCAAGACATACCGCTCAGCATGTGTACATCCTCACTTTCACACATTCACACGGTAACATAGTGACAGCCTGCCTGCTGCTCGGCGGAGAAGATTCACATGAATGTTAATTAACAGCAATATCTAGCCTTTGGATCCATTCTGTCGTCTCGGCAAACGGAGCATTTACTTTCTAGTAATCCCCCTCTTTTCATTCCCAGATCCTGTTTTTATTGCTGGTCCACCTCTAACACCTGCCGTCAGGGTGAATGTTTTTGTATGACTTAAACTCAAAGCCTGGTTTTATATGACCGGGCCATCCAGGAGCCATCGTCCCCTCCTGGACGTCTAAAGAGGCTCTTGTAAACCGCCTGCATGTATTGCTAATTGGAAGATGAAGAAACAGGGAGTCCAGACGTCACAATAAACTGGTATAGCTTGTTAGAAAGTGCCAGATTACTGACCAGTGCCAGATTACTGACTGTCACACATGCCCAATTATACGCCTTCATACTGATAACCTTGGCGGCTCAACAAAATGAAGCGACTGGGGAAAAAAAATATGTTTATGTGAAGAATTCAGAGCAAAATGACAGGAATTTGCTGCACAGGAGATAATAAAGCAGCCACGGGCAAACAAGCACGCAACGCTGCCTGTGACTAAAAGATGCAAAAAGCCACATTTCTACAAAAAATACTCTTTGTGTGCGAACTCTTTTGCTGGAATTGGAACCGACTGCACTACTTAATAACCCAGAAGCCTGTTAAACTTTACACAAACTCCAAGTAAGGAGTCTAACAAGGTTGAGTCAGGTCCTCTGGACGATTACTTCTTCCATGATACGTTTCGTCTTTTATCCTAAAGACCAATTCAGTCTGAGGAACTGCAAGAAGACTCAGCCTTACAAGCAGCACCTTCACGTAGTGAATCAACCAGTTGGGTGTGACAACCAAAACTAGTTACACGTTCAACTTAACTGTGCTCCGGCTGCAACATAGACAACCAGAAGGATTTGATAATGTTGTGCTCAGTAACCAGGCGGACTCTTATTTATAATAATAGTTAAGCAACAATGTACGACCCCAGTTCTGAAAACATCAGGACGTTGTGCAAGTTGTACATAAAAACAGAATAAAATGATTTGCAGATCTCATAAGCCCATTTTTTATTCACAATGAAATGGAATGAACATGTCAGATGTTTAAACAAAGAAATTGTGCCACTTTATTTGGGACAAAAATACATATATAAATAAAGGTAGTTTTGAATTTTATGGCATCAAAACATCTCAAAGGAGTTGGGGCAGGGGCAACAAAAGGCTGTAAAAGTAAGTGGTATAAATAACAAACAGCTGGAGGAGCATTTTGCAGCTAATTAGGTTAATCGGCAGCAGGTGTGTCAGAGGACAGGGTATAAAAAGAGCGTGCTCCCTGACAGGAAGTGGCCATATTAGAGTTTAAAGTCCGCTGTCTTTCCAAGCAGGAGTTCTGACTTCTGGGTCATTTCCAGGGGACTTTTCTAGACTCGGAACTCAGAAATTTCAAACTTCAGCATCACTTTTAATGGCTTATGGGAGTTTTAAATTGCTAGTTTTCGGACTTCCTGTCGTGGCTAGCCGTGCTGCAGTGCTAACGCTAGCTCGGACATAAACAGGACTGACAAATGGACAATCACTTCCTGCTGTTGTTTTCCCCACAGCAATGCTACAGCGAACAATGTTTTTTGCTGACATCTCCACTTATGGCCAAACATTTGATGTTCTAAGCTGCTAAATGTGTCGATTTACTGAGTTACGTTGTAGTTTCCTTCAGCTACCACAAGGGGGCGAAGTAGTCCTGGCAGCCCACAACTTCCCACTCTGACGACTTGAGGCCATTTTTTTATACAAGCCAAACATCTACAAAAAGTCAAACATTTTTTAATCTTTCGCAAACAAGACAAACTAATTTTTAATGTTCTATGAAGGGTTTTATTGCATGTGCATTAGATAAAGCAAATATAAATAAATTTATTTATTTATTAGACAACAGCAGATTTGGTTTAGACGGATAATGTCCATTTCTAAAACCAAACAGCAGCTCCAGGATGATTTTACAAACACTGACATAACCTTGCTTAAAGAGGCTGACAAGAAATATCTGTTCGCGTTTACAAAAAGCAAGACTTTTGTGTTAACTTGTCAGAGAAGAGTTGATTTGACTCGTATTATCGTTAATGCTGTGTCCCATTTATTGTGGAGCCTGGCTGTGAGAGACAAACGGGCAAAGAGTCTATCTCACTGTACAAACGACAAAACGTCGTTCGCGCAGCACTTACAGTGTGACACACACACACAGACACACACACACTCACCCACCCACACACCACACACTCCAAAAACTCTCACATGCAGACGATGACACTTAAACAACGGAGAGGCTGAACTGCTGATTCTGAGCGTTGGTTAAAAAAAAAAAAAGAAAAGGCAAACATGGTCTGCAGAAACAAACAAAACAAAAATAAAAAACATTAGTTATGGCTGAAATCAAGCTAAGATGTGGTGACATCCTGAAGATGCTGCTGTGGACTCTGGAGACGAGCTCTTATCGCGTCTCTAAAGTCGAATTTGCCAACAATAATAGCAATAAGACGCATGGAACAGCTTCAAGGCTGTTTCTGTTCTCTCTCATCAGGACCAGTTTGGGTTTTTTTTGTTTTTTGGAGCAAAGGATCAAAAGCAAACAGCTGAAAGGGCAGGTTAGCAACTGTAATTTCTTCTTTTTTATTGAACGTCTTGTTTGTTTTAGACCAGAGGAAGTTTTCAAAGTGATCCCAATTCCATCTGGGCTCCGGGGGGGAGCGCTCTGAGGGAAACATTTAGTCAGAGATAACGACTGCCACATGAGCCCACTTAATGTTTCATCTGCTGGGTTTAACACTTTAAAAACTGTTCTACTGTCTTGTTTCTTTTGTCTGCGAATCTTTTTTTTTTCTTTCTTTGGGCAGGTTTAATTAAACAGGATCTTGATTTCTGAATAAAGTCTAACAGGTGGAACAATTAAAGGGGGGTGTACATAAAACCACTTTAAAACTTTAAAGTGCTCCACTTCAAAGGAGCTTTCCAGCCTCTGTCTTTCTCTCACAAGCCTACAGAAACACAATGACTCCCATGTGTTGGTTTATCAAAGAGCGGGCACGTACACACACACACATATTCAGAAACCTTATTCATTTTTTAATAAGAACAGAGGAGAAATGGCTCCACGTTAACCCTCCTCAGTCAACAAGCAATGCACCCAAGCACACACCAAAGCTCATCATCTCCTGATCAAACAGACAAACAACAAAACCGATCGAACTGATTGATCCTTTCGATGGCGTCACTCGATTAGCCTGCACGGACTTCCTGGACAGAACCAAAAAAAAAAACCCTTCAGGTGATAAAATCACCTCGAGCCTGCTTTGCCTCCTGGGAGATAAGAGGGACTCCCTTCAAAAAGTAAGTCTCGGCATAAAGCGAGTTCTGGTCAAACTGTACGAGAGACAAAAATACATCTCGCTTTGCCGCGTAAAGGCATCGAACGTACACATCAGTGTAGATTCTCTGGCAACAAAACAAAACAAAAAGTTTAAAACCAAAGAGCCTGGACTGCTTTGAAATGTTCTCAAATGAGCAGCGAGGCGTCATCAACAAACAAGAAAATAAGATTTCCTGTGGTGAAGACACCAAACAGGGAGTGCAGATACCCTTTCTGGCCTGGAAAAGCATCTTTAAACTCTAAGTTTATGCTAACACCTTGAAGGTACAGTTAATAAAACAAGTCGAGGTTGATACTTTTCCTTTAATCAGAGTGTCCCAACGGCAACCAATCAAAAAGGCTTCAATTCTGATTTTGGTTTTAAGTTTATTTGTAGAGAAAGGCAAAATGTGACACAGAGAGAAAGCAAAAAAGAAAAGAATGGGTGATAAAAAAAAATTAAAAAATTGCTGAAGGAGAGGAACCAGCTAAAAAAGGGTTTCTCTGGGTGAGTGTTTTACGGCTCAGCGAGTACAAAGGTCAACGGTCAACGATCAAAACATTCCTCAGGCTCAACGCACTGCAGGCTGGGTGATAAATAAAAAAATACGCAACTCTTAGTACCCGTTTTCCTGCTTTAAACACAACCAAACAAGGATTCAGCCTCACGTTATCTCCTTGTTGCACACAGATATACAAACACAGTGACACTCAGAGGCCAGGCCAGCAGCTAATCTTCTTACTAATCACAAGGTTTGACTGCTGAAAGAGAACAAAGTTCACGCCGTACAACAGCCGGGGTATTTGTTTTCCAACAACAAAGAGTGAGCAGCAGCAGAAGACAAGGACCAGCAGAACATTGGGGAACCAGAACATTTTCCTTTTTGGAGCTAAGCTTAGAATGCGTTCTTTCACCGGTGCTGTCATTCTTTGATAAATTGGAGTCATTTTCTTATGAGGAAGGAGAATAACATTTAAATCTACGCCTCGTGGAAACTAAAACCCGTGAGTCATCTTTAATATCCATACATGAAAACAGCTCAGGTTTGATTTTTACAAGAGCGTAAGAACTTATGACAGCTATCGACTGAAGGCGAGAGACAATAATGTCTGCTCGTGTCTGTGTGTTTATTTGTTTGTGGTGTTAGCAAAACAGCTCATAAACCACTTTTTAATGAACCTCTCAGACAGTAATCATTGGGAGTTTGTTCACAGCTGATTACTTTATGGAGTCAAGCCGACTGCTACAGCCAGCTGACCTTAGGAAACACAAAAAACGGGCTGTAACTCCACCAGTTTTACAGATACTGAGGTAAAGTTTGATGTGGTAGTAGCTGAGAGTCATCCTCACACCGTGTCAGACTGTGCGTCACGTCGTATACAAGATTTGACCAAAACGGCGTGAAAGGCGGCGGGCGATATGCATTCCTGTGTATTTTCTTTACCGCTGACTCTTGTCATCAGAACTGGTTTCCTGAAAAAGAGACTTTTTAGAAAAAAAAAAAAAAATCCTGTCAGGATTTAAATTTAGTGCATAAGTGCTCTCGCAGGTGCAGGCTGTAATTTTGCTTGCAGAGAGGCAACCGTGTCATAAAAGCACCGCCAACACCAGCGCTCACTTCGGCGTGTCTAAATTACCCCTGTGGGCGGTTATTCCAAATGAAGATCGGAGTAAAATTGCACGCTTCACACGGTTACCCCAGTCTCGAAACTGGAAAACGTGAAAGAAATACTCCTTAAGCATACCACAGATTATCTGTGCGACCTGCTATTAAATAAAGTAGAAAGGGTTCCATTGAGAGCGACAAATTCCAGCTCAGTTATTTTAGTTTTAAATGATTATAAACTTATAATAAGACCTTGAATTTAGGTTTTGGTATGATTTCTGCATCATTAATGTTGATGTCTAAGACAAACAGCAGCTACTTGAGTGCATCCACCTTCCACTAAGCTGTCTGTGTGTCCCTCAGGTACAGTATTCACTGTCAGAGTGTCCATTATTCAAGAATTAGAGGCCCAAGGATCCTTGGAGGAATGCATATCACTCGCCACTTTGTGCCAGAGACTCCGCTCATGTTAAGAAATGAGGGCATGTATCTACTTTGGTCAAAACCTTCAGACGTCACGCGCGATCTCATGTAATTGCTGTGAGATCCCATGCTCAGACGACTCTCAGCTACTACCACATCAAAATTTAGCTCATTATCTAATAAACTGACTGAGTTGTAGCTATTTTTGTGTTTGTTAATGTCGCTTCGCTGTGGCGGCCATCTTGAATTGGTTTATTTTCAAAGGTCAATCAGTCGTAGACGTACATCCAATTATTAGGTTCTGAGAGTTTCATTAGAATCTGCCCAGTGGTTCATGAAATATTTTGCTAACAGACAAACAGGGTTGACTGTAACTTTTAAAGCTTTAAGTTTTGGGGAAAGATCTTTCACGACGAGTAGCTCTTGGAGTATGTGTTGTGAATGACTCTCAGCTACTGCCACACCAAATTTTTGTTCAATACATGTAAAACTGACTGAGTTAGAGCCATTTTTGTGTTTTCTAAGGTGAGTTAGTTCCGGCAGTCATCTTGAATTGGGTTGGTCTCAAAAGTCAATCAGTTGTAGATGTTCATGCAATGAAAATTCATCCAGTGGTTCACGAGAAATTTCGCTAACAGACAGCAGAGCTGACTCCAAATACTCAGCAGCAAAATTCTAAGCAAAGATCCGGCACAATCTGTCAATGCTCAGAGTATGTGTTGGCGATCAGTCCCAGCTGCTGCCACACCAAATCTTTGTTCAGTATCAGTAAAATGAACTGAGTTGCAGCCATTTTTGTGTTTTTGAGGTTCAGCTGGCTGCGGCAAACATCTTGAATCGTGTTGGCTCAGCTGCAGAGGTACATCTAATGATGACTTTCTGCAAATACTATTAAAATTTACTCTGTGGTGTATGAGGTATTTTGGAAACACACACACACACAGACATGATCAAAAACACTGTCGTCTGCCTTTTGGTGCCGGGCGATAACACAAAGGCCTTTATGGACGTGTGAAGCGAAGTGGAAATGATGTGAAGTGTCAAATCTGTGAATCAGTCAGGTCAGGACATCATATTTCTTCACTCCTCTGCTCGGTGTGATTTCGAGGCACGTTTTTGGGGGTCAGGATGACACGAAGAAGCCAAGACACACACACACACATCAAAGCCTGATGAAAGCCGGGGCCGTGTTTGTCTTGACGTCTGTGTCGCATCCAGTCCTGACAGCAGCCTCTCGTCTTCCTCTAGGGCGACCATGGAGGTGTTGAGTGGCCCCTGGGCTGACGCGGCCCTTCTCCTGCGACAGGCTGTCGCCCTCGCCAGCAGCCGGGCGGACGGCGCCCTTCCTCTCTGGCTGTTCGGCTCGCTGCTATTCCTGTCCGTCTGTCTGCTGCTGCTGCAGATGATTATCTTCCTCAGCTGGAAGCTCGGACACGGTGAGGGTGGAAACATTATTATGTTTTCATGTCAAGCCCTCCAGACCACTTAGGCTGGTGTGAGACCCAGGCAAGAAAAATAACAAAACACGGTAGTTAGTTTCCCCCGTGTCTGGGGCCACGCAGGGCTTTCATTTAGTGCTGGAAGTTGCAGCTAAAACAGCCAAAAATATCTCAATATGATTCTGTTTTTCTGTCAACATTTAAAAAAAAAAACAGCTTGAAAACACACACACACACACTGCCAACACAGCAGCACATATTCTGAGCAGTATGACAACTCACATTGCCTGCGGGTGGAAATGTCTTTTTCTTTTCCTCCCCCTGAATAAGCCTCATCCTAAAAATAAACCATGACCAAATTTGGCTAACAGGTAAAAATATCTCGAACCTCGAAGGAGTGACAGTTCTGGGACCAATATGAGTTCGACTCCAAATATAAAGATGGCCAAGAGGGTTAGTTGTGATGCATGAGCGTGGTGACAAACGCAGCCCAAGCGTGAGTTCTCCTTGATCGTGTCTGCGTTGCCTTTGCTGGATGAACTCTGACCCCTCGCCCCTTTTTGGTAAAATGCAGACCCTCATCCTGCAGAAATCCCAGGTCCTCCTTCACCATCTGCTCCTGCTCTTAGTGCCGCTGTGTGAAACGAGACCCCAGCATCATCCTGCTGCCATGAAATAACACAAACCACCAATATCACCCTCACAGGACTCACTGGACTCAAGGGACAAAAGTATAAAAACCATAAATCAGCCCTTCTGCTTTTAAAGATATAATCTTTAAAAGTTAATGAGCCTGAACAACTGGAACAGGCTGCTGTACATGATAAGGGTCATTATTATCAATTGCAGCTACTCAAATGGACAGATTACCGTCTTTTTGTGCTAAATACTTCAATTTAGTGATGGTAAGACATTCGTCTGTTTGAGAATAAACCAGTTAAAGGGGAAGAAATGTTGTGTTTTCTGTCTGGGATTGAAGTGTACAGTACCACAGTCAGACGTCACACACTAAAAGGCTATCCTGAACTACATCAGACAATGCTGTTTAAGAGTTTAATCCAGTGAATTTCCTGATATATTGCTACCCGGTTCTGAAACGCAGGTATGCGCTGAATGTAAACAAAGCACCCGGGCGAATTAGTCTGTGTAGGAGCACAAACACGATGGAATCGGACGAGCGCAGAGGTTTTCGGGTGGAAATATTAGAGTGAGTCTGCCGTTAAACACGAGAAAAGAAACCTGAGAGGTCCAGGAAGGCAGGAGTCAAAACTTCTTCCAGACCTAGCTTTTCATCTGCTTTTTTTTTTTTTTTTTACTCATCGAATTGGAGCGTAAATACGTTACGGACACGTGAAAACTGTTGGGACTTCTCTACCCCAAACCTCCTTCCTCTGACGTCACCACCGTTGACCTATTTTCAGTCACTTCAGTTGCTTCCGTCAGTAAAAAACGAAACAAACAAACAAAAACAAAAAACGTGGTCGTTAACAATTGGGCACAAATTTTGCTTACATTTTTTTAATTTAAGGACACATTAACCATCAATTTGAGTAAGTCAGTTGTGCAGATCAGCCAACATCACTGGCTCCGCCCCCAGTACTTTCTGCCCCCCGGGTCAAACAGTCTTATATGCATCTGTTAGTAAAATATCTCAGAAACCACTGAGCAGATCTGAATGAAACAACCGCTGGTTGCACAGCTGCAGCTGATTAACCTTTGCAGTCACCAAGCTCACCAACCTTAGGGAGAACTGAGCTCAGATCTGGGGCGGTAGTCGCTGACAGTCATCTCCAACACGTACTCTGAATTCTAACAGCTCTTTTAGGATATTTGTTATGAACTGTGGCATGCAAGGCAGCAGGGATCATCCATAAGTTGCGTAGTGTTTTACTGTTCTTAGTTACGATTATCAACAACAACAACAAAGTAGGTCTATATCAGAAGGGGATCCTCTCACTCTTAACTTGCTGTATTTTTTTTTTTTTTTCAAAAAGCCTATTTGACATTTAGACCAGCTGTTAATGTTTTACTCCATCCTTTAGGAACCAAAGCAGAACAAACCACAAAACAGAGACACTGTATAAGTTAAGAACAATCCTAAAATGCGGTTTAGAAGCCTGAACGAGCTAACTTTTAGCTTCAGGCTAGTTTCAAACGCTAACACACAAATGATGGAAATGCACTTTATCTGTAAAACTGTGGCAAATTGACATGGTTTAAATGGAAGAAAAGAAAGAAATTTGATTTGGTTTGCCATAACATCAATTAATTAATCAATTAGTTTAACTTCTTATGTTTGATAAATATTATTTTATTAGGCTTTGCTGGCTGAAAACAGTAATATTTAAACTCTATTAATAACCATTCGAGTCTCTGCAAGAAAGCAGATATTTCAGGTTTAAGATGTTCCTATAATATTTTCTCCTCTTATTAAAAAAAATGTTGCTAATTAGACTTTTACAGACACAGTTTGCACTTTATTTCCCTTTTTACTGAAGTATATTTCCTGTATTAACTAGGTGCTCTTTCTCTGCGTGTTTATTCACAGCTGAGGCGGAGTTGTCAGGGTTTCAGAGGGGCGGGAGCGCCACCTACAGGCAGAGGCGTGGAGCTGCGCACCTGAGGAGGAGAGGTTTCGGGTCACATTCGACAGGACCCCCCAATAAAAACACTGACGGGGTAATATGAGCCCCAACGTGTCCCGTCCTGAGCGCTGCGAGCGGTGGACAGAGCGGGACGAGCTTCCGCCTCAGAACAACCTGCTGATCAGAACGACTGGGTTTAAAAAGCTCATTTCAGCTTCTTCTCCTGTATGAGAGAACAAAGTGGCAGGGGAGGTTTCAGAGTATAACATTCCTTTATTTAAACAGTGTTACACAGGGAGGAAGAGTGGCTGTGTGGGGAGACACAAGACAAGCTGCTAGACAACAACAACAACAAAAAAAAACCTGCCAGTGATTACTGGTTAGCAGACAGGAAGCAAAGTGGCGGCTGGCTGAGTTTCCAAAACGTGCTTCTTTGTAAAATACAATTTCTACTTGCTGGTTTTTTCGTCTAAAGTATAAAACCTGACCTGACAGTGACTATTTGCATCGTAAATCAGCAATCAGAGAACTACATAAACCAATGACAATGTGATTTATTTTTTTAAAAATTACTCTCAACTCTAATAGTCCAAACATGTGTGTGCTGCTTTTTAAAAGTCATAATAAAAAGCTACAACCAACTCCGATGTGTGATTGTTTTGAGCTGGTTAATATATATATATATATATATGTATGTCATCGGCGAAAAAGCTTTGAGCGTTTTGGAAAAGTCGACCGTGCGGCCCCAAAGTTCCTGTGATCGGCGAAGCGAGCCCTGAAGGAGGCGGCAGAAACGTTGGGTTTGTAGTGGCGTTCCTTCAGAAACGAAACACTGCGACGACATTACAAAATGCAAGCTGTGACAACCGGAAGAGATTCACAGATAAAATGACCGTCTACAAACACGGCTGATGTGAAATCACTGATTGGTTTAATTAGATTTGTTGTCGTTTTCCGTTTGGAACGGTAAAAAAAAAAGAAGCTGCCTAGAGATGAAAAGTTAGATCGTTTTAAAATGGTTTTTTTTTCTGCTGCTTCGCCTCTTGAGAAGAGGATCAGGAGTTAAAGCTTCCCCTCGTGGAATGTCATTTATACCTGCATAGAAGTGAATTCCTGACTTTAAGTCTCCGTTTACTGGAAATATTCTCCTTTAAAGTCTCTTCATATTAAAAGGTGCATGCCAAGATGCCCTAAAAGACAAATATTTAGATTAAAAATAATGTTTATTTTAAAGGAATGCATATCCTGAACCTAGTTTATCTGTTTGAATCTTATCAAAATGTCCAATCAGAGGAAAAGTGTTAGTGGAATGTAACAGAGTTTATTTTTTATTTTCTTTACAAGAATATGTCTTGAAGCTGCTCACACTGAAATGCTCTGCCAACTAAAGGCATCAGGGCATGTTTTAACACATTTAATGCCAAACAAAGTCACATTTGTTTGTGGAGTTCAGAGTTTAAAGAGAAAAAAAATGAAGCATGAGAGTTCATTTGGAGGTTTCGGGGGGGCTTCAAACCCTCGAAAGCGTTTCCCTTTCAGCTCATTTTTACTGTTGTGTCGTAACTATTTACTACAGTGACAGATTCGGTGTTTTGTGTGCGCGTGTGCGGTGCAGTGGAAAACCCCCAGAGTCAACGCAGATGAGTAAAACGGATACAGAGCCGTGGAGACTAAACGCTACGAGCCGAGATCGTCTCTCAGAGGCGCTCCTGTCTGAGGAGGTGGGTGAAACGTGCAGAGTGCGATCATCTCGAACTTTGTTTGTTTGTTTGTGCTGTCGTGAGTAAAAGATATGAGAGGAAGAAGGGCAAACGGTCCGAATCTGGGACAGAACTGGTTTCAAGTCGTCTTCATTTTGGTACCTTTGCTACTTGAATAATTTAAATGGATTCAATTTTTTTATGATGCATCGTAACTAAGAAAACAAAACAACGCTCTGCAGAATGCAGCCGAACACGCTAAAAGCTAGTTTTTCCCACAGATTAAGGCCAACTTGCATTAATGTTCAACATTTTTTTCTTTAAATTCCCAAGTTGTGAGTTGGCACTCTCCCAATTATCCCTCCAGTTTCCAGGTCCTCTCTCCCAATCAGAGGTCAGTTTTCCTCCTTGCTCCAGGAGTGGTTAGTGTCGTACAGTTAATAAAAAGCTGCTCTTATTTCATAACCTTCATTTTTCTTTTTTTTTTTTGTGGAAAATTCCCCATCTGTTCGGTTTCAGTTCAAATTCATTTCTAAATAAAATGCATTTAAAATGTCATCGAATTCGGCTTCTTAAGCCTAATTAATGTTAATGAACTTCCTCAGCTGCTGAGGAATGTGGCTGCATTATTTACTATAATGACAAGAAAAAAAACATGAAAATCAAAAAACCTGAATGAGTTTTTTTTTTTACTGCAATATTTAAGCTACAGCTCCCTCCTTTGTTTAAGTATTAAAACAGTGAGAATGTGGCAGAACATATTTCTATAAAGTGATTAAAAAAATAGTTGTGCTTACTTGTTTCCTGCAGTCTAATATGTTAACTTTATAATTCAAACAATTATTGAGTTATATAGTTTTTAGGGGGGTGTTTTTAATAAAGAAATGCACCAAAAACCATCAAGATTCTAAGTATTGATTCAATAATATTTCCTGTATTGATTAAAAAAATGTTTTGACTTTAGAGTTTTAATAAAAACTGGTGAATTATTTAAAGCGGGGATACGTCGGTTATTGGTGCTTGTTTAGTTTTAGTTCTGCTTGACGCTACAGGATATTCTCTCCTTTTGTGAAACAGGTAAATAAAACGCTCTAATATAAAAAAAAAAAAAACAGGCTACAGATGTCGAGCTAACAAAGTGGTTCGTTTTGTTCCCTCGGATTGAGTGAAAATATCCTTGGTTTTTACGATTGAAATGCACCATAGACATGTGAGAAAGACCATCTGGGATGAGAGCGACATCTTCAGCCCCACTGACTGAACTTCCTCCTCCTCCTCTTTGCTTCTGGCAGTCAGGGTCGGTCGTTGCAACGTGGCGAAGATGGTTCGTCGTCAAAGGAGAAAACGGTCACCGTGGGGCCTTTCAGTTCTGGGGAAACAGATCGACAGAGATCAGCCTGCAGCGACGTGGCGATCAGCACAAAAACTCCCTCCGTGCTCCGAGCCGCAGCCGCCACGCCTCCTTTTCTCCACGAATACGGCTATAATTAAATGAGTAACGAGTAACTAATACTATTACCTGAGTTCAGTCAATCCTCCTCCTCAGCCAGTTCAGTTTCTTTATGAACAACCACTCTGGTGACAGACATGTCAGGATGTTGCTGTTTGGCCTCCTTAATGGCCTGTGCCAGTGCCTGCAGTGCCCAGGGGCAGCCATGGGGTGGCAGCACCGAGCACAGCAGGCAGAGGAGGGACAGGAAGGAGGAGAGGGGGGTGGGGGGATGATGCAGGCAAACAAATAAAAAAAATGAAAGGAGAAGCATAAAATTAAAAACAAAGAAACAAAAATAAAAACATTTACATGGATGCCAGATTTACAGTCGGTGAGCCATTTTACTTCCTGACAGAGTGTTAAACAGGAATAAAATGGTTTCAAATGATCAAAAATTATTACAAATAATAATTTCCAACAGAGTTTAAAGGAGCTCTGTTCATGTGTAAATCCAGTGATATATAACAGAGAAACTAAAACAAACAAAAAAAGGGGATCAAGACTCATGCAAACCTAAAGCTGAACTTAATATGTTTATTTACTTTTTAAATACAATATTAAGAGGTTAGTATTAACATTTTACTCCAAAACCATCAAGTTTTACAGTATGCACAACCCATTTACATATGGGATATCACTTTGGATTTGTTTTATAGTTTTGCAGCTCAGTCTGTTAGAGGCAGATTTAGTAATGTTGTAGAAATCCCAGCACATTTTGTTTATATTTCTTATAAATATTAGAGCAGGCTCCAAACAGAACGAGTTCAGAGCTAAAAATTACGTCATTAAGTCTATTAAATATGATCTCAGTGTAGTTTCAGAAAGTAAAGCTGTGTAAATTTCACTTCAAATCAGCTAAAGACAGAAAGAACAAATGAACTGGAAGAGCGACAAATTCAGACAAAGCAACAGAAAAAAAACATAAATGTAAAACGATTAGGGCTCAATGTTCTGAATGCAGGCGTGAAGAAGTGAGAAGGTTACAGAAGTGAGCAGAACTGATGGTTTTTGGGCATCATTTCCAAAAAAAAGAGAAAGAAAACTGCATTCAGACTGCAAGCAACATGGCGGACATGTCACCAGATGTCCTTTCACGGCTTTGGCTCGAACACAACCAGAGAAAGTAATTCCCCTGCGAATTCTTCTGCTGTTTAACTTAAATTTGGGGGATCTGGTTAGAAAACACTCGACTAAGCATCTAAAGGAAGATCGCAAAGAGCCTTCCGCAACCACCCGCACCTGGTTAGACTACAGTGAGCAGCAGTTAAAGCTGAGCGCTAAGAAAACTGACCTGATCATGGTCGATGTCGCAGTCGCCGGTGATGACGATGCGCTTCTCAATCCTCGTCTCTGACAGCCCGCCCTTTAATGTCTGAAACAAAGTCGACGTGACGCCTTTAATGCCGGTCACAACTGGTCGTTGACCCCGCGCCGGAGCCAAGGCAGACTTTAATAAATCACCTGTCATTAAAGTTGGAAACTTTCTACAGGAGTTTAAGGAAATTAACAGGAATAAACCTTTAAAAGTCATTCTTTAACAGGGATTTTAAATGCAGTTATGGGAACATATATTTTAGCATCATTTTGACTAAAACAACCAGACTTTATTGCTGTACCGTGCAACAAGAGGTAGAAAATTATAAGCTGTCAGAGTAGACAATAACTTGTTCAGAGTAAACAGTTTCGTTGTGAAATACAATTTACTGATTTTCATTTTGTTTTTATGCGAATGCAATGACAAAAAAATCATGAAAAACATCCCTAAATGTAAATATTTTGGTTCAGAGGTCTGTCCGTGAATTTAGACAAGGATTACAATAAAAAAAAAGAACAGCAGAAATGTTGCTGTGACACAGAGACAAATCAGGTCATTAAATTTGTTGCTTTTGTAAACTTTGGGTCCAACTCATTATTTGTCTGTGACAAAACAGACCATTTATGTTTTTGTTTGGGTATGATGCAGTTTGATTAAATTATCTCCAGTTTCCAGGTACTGTATTTTCCGCACTATAGGGCACAGTGGATTATAAGGCACACTGTCAACGAATGGTCCATTTTCAAACTTTTGTCATATATAAGGTGCATTAAGGGAAACAAAACAGCCCCGTCTTTTAGGAGAATACTGCACCGACGTCAGCATCAAGTATAAACACTTGCACCACGCACGGAGACGTGCGCAACTATAACTGAACCTTAATGCTGCTAGCCGTGTGACTTTGTAGTTTAACCAAAGTCGTACTAAAACATTATGACTTCTTATATATATAAGGCGCTCCGGATTATAAGGTGCACTGTTGTTTTTTGAGAAAACTGAAGGCTTTTAAGTGCGCCGGAAAATACGGTAATTCCTGCAAATTCCAATGGAAAGTTTCCAATTTGGACTATTTCTATTTCCCATGGAACGTTTCTGTAAGTTTACCATCAACTTCCCGCCCCTTCATGACAGGAGTATAAATATGCTCTCATAAACAGTGCGATGATGTTTGCAGAAACTCTGTACAGTGTAGTATTTAGACTACAGAGAGGAGACAAGATAATGATCCGGTCTTGACTGAGACTTGTCTGTACCTTGGTGATGTGTGTGGTTGTAGTCGTGCACAAAGACTCGGAGGTGATGGTCTGAGCGGTCATTAACACCCCCGGCTCGCCGTCGCCGTTACCGTCCAGCTGGCGGCAGAAAGACATGAGAGGATTACCTCCACGTCGGCGCTCAGCTCGTTTAGATTACTGCTGTTCCAAACAGAAACAAACAAAACTCCCCTCTACACATTCTTTCCCTTTAGGTGAAAGAGTAACTGGTGGCCATGCAGTGCTGCTAAAAAGGAAGCACTTTGGTATGTCGAACTTTAACAGTAACCTTTTAAAAACAGCGTTAAATGTTTGGAATCATGACACAAAACAAAGCTCCCCTACAAAGCTTCTTAGGTGTGCACCTGAGCGGCCTCGTATGTGATGGTCTTGGTTTCCGTATGTACGATGGGAACTTCTTTTGTAGCTATCTCAGTTTTCTGGGCTGCGAACGTGTCTGATATAGTCACCATTTCTGTCTTTACCACGGGTGGCTGGGGAGGGAGGAGAGACAGGAGTGAGGAGGGAGGGAGGGGAAAGGATAGGAAGTTAATATATTAAATCGGACATACAAAAAAACAGCAGATATTAAAGAGAACTAGCACTTTTAAAGTAATAAATGAAAGTGGTTTAGTGGTACAAATGTGGATGTGTATAAATAAAAGTCATACGCAAAAGCAAGAACTCCTAAACTCATGCGACGTCATGCAAATTCAATTTAAAAAAAAAAAACACATTTACCTGACACAAAATAACACTAAAGCATCAGACCGACTACGTATAACTCTTTGGTGCCAGCTCGGAATACAACACGGCACAAGCATGCATAAAACATGAGCCAATAAAAACCAGCGGCACTCAAACAGCTAGGAAACAAAGCGGCTATTGAAATGTAAACAAGGTGACATTCAGATGAGTGGGTGGCATTTCCAAAGTGGTTGGCAATGATGATTTCCACAAAAGCAAAAAGAATGATCACTGCCAAACACAATCTGGACACAGGCTACACACACACACGCACACAAAAAATAAAGGCAAAAATCAGCATGCAAGGCAAAAACAAAACATGCACCTAAAAGCATTGTGCATTTCCCACTTAGGCCCCATTTACTTCGCAACACAAAACAGGATGACAACAGCGACACACCACACTGGCACTAGCCATGTTGATCATGGTATGACATGTGACAACGTGGAAGAGATGGATGTGTTTAAATGAGGATGTGTAATTAAAACACAAACACAAGCACACCAAAACACTGGTGTTTTTTTTACAGTACTTTGATTTGTCTTTAGGAGTTTTTCTTTGGTGTCTGAAAGGCTTTCCTTCACAGGACAAAGGTGAGTGTGAGGATGTACATGGGGCTTAAATTTTCACACAAGCAGGACAGAAACCGGCGCGGTGATAAGCAGCAGGAAAAGAAGGAGGGTGTTTGTTTCTACAGCTGGCGGGAGGGATCAAACCCCAGGGAAGCTCCGCGGCTGCCTCGGTGAAGACTTTACCTCAGAGCAACAAATAACCTGCGGCCGGGGCTCCACTTCAACCAGCGAGGCTTCTCCGTTCACTTTAGGTTCCTCCTCTTCCTCGGCGGGAGCTGGAGACGCCGCCGCCGCCACGGTCTCCACAGGTGGGGTGGGACTGTCAGGAGCTTCATCGGGAGTCACCATCGGATCTTCTGTACTTTCCTCCGTCTCGCGTTCACTCTCTTTCTCCTTTTCTGCGGTCTTCTCCTCTGCATCTGTCTCCTCCTTTCTGAACTCTTCTTCCTCCTCTTGGATGGTTTCTTCTGCAGGGTGGCTGAGCTCAGCTGGAAGGGAAGGAACCTCCAGAGCTGAGACCTGCTCCTCCGCTCCCTTATCCCGGTCGTCCTTCTCCGGCTCCTCTTCCTCTTCCTTCTCCTCGGGTATTTGTGTTTGGGAGATGGAAACAGAAACTTCTGGTTGGTACTCTGCCTCGTCCTCGCTCTCGCTCTCGGACGAAACGCTTTCCGGCTTCCCCTGCTGCACTTCCTCCGCCGCTACTTCCTCCTCAACTTGGGCACTGTCCTGTTGCGTTTCCTGCTCCTCCGCAGGTGGAGCGTCGACTTCGGCGTCAGAGGCGATCGTAACGGTGACAAGCCCAGGTTTGGCCGCTTTGGAGACCTCCTGGATGACAACAGTTTCTTCGATTTCGACTTCGGTCGTCTACACACATTCACAGACACGAGCACGCGTGTACACAGAGTGCACGGACACACAACGAGGTAAACACACAACAAACGCATGGGGACAAAAAAAAAACAAACGGGGGGGGGGGAACAAACAAAAGCAGAACGTGATCATTGAACATAAATTAAAAGGAAAATTGTGAATAAATTAATATTAAAGGGGAAATGAATGAGATTCAGCTGTGGACAAAAAAACATGAAGTCAAGATCGAGGAAGGCAGGAAAATGATCAAAACACAGATGGTGATGATGAAGGTCAGGCTGCCAGAGGATAAACAGATGAAGGTGTGAAGGAAGGATAGTTTGTAAAGTGTCGTGAATGAAAGGATGGAGGGATCAGAGAAAGAAGTTAGTACCACCTTAGCAGGTTCTTTGGGTTTAGAAATCGTGTTATCAGGTGAAGCTGCTTCGGTTTGCGGCGCGCCGACCTGCGTGACAGAGAAGTTACCATGACGACATCAATCACACACCGACAGTCAAATCATTGTTAGCGGTCAGCGACAATGGGATGCCTGTTATCGCAGCGTGAGGACGGGGCTGCCTGCCTGTCCTCGCCTGTGTGTCTCGCTCTGTTGGACTGACTTTCTGCACCGCGGTAATGTCCACGCGGGAGGAAGGTCATTACAGCAGGCAAGAAAAAAGAGGGGGGCTGCATGAAAGAATTGAAAGGAAAACCAAAAGGAAATGATGAAACATGCTTTGAAGAGAAATATCCACTAAATACAAAGAAAAAAGCCTGTCTTCATTCAGAAAAAGATAATTTTAAAGTCAGCAGTCTTTGAACAGACCACATGAGCTAAATCACCATAATGAAGTCCATGCAGGGAAATGTGCTTTGTGCTGTTTTAAAAGAGCACAAAATGATCACATTATAGGGTTCTGCAAATCTTTTTTTAGCTCTGATGAAAACTGCTGCTTCTAACATGGCATAGATGTATTTTTTATTCCTAAAGACGCCCCAAAATGTAGCAAAATGATACATTTATATTCAGTCTGGATGAATGGTTCCAGACAGAAATGAAGAGAAACAACAACCATGCAGCATCCACAGCAAACGTTACGAGCTTTTAAAGAAATCCAACAAGCATCCTTATTTAACTAAAGCATTACAAGGTGTCAGTTTACTCTCAATGAGACCAACTTGCAGTTCTAAACGAACGACGAGTAAAGCTAACCTTGAATAACAAATGTTTGTCCATGAAAGTAAAGTGACTCCTAATGGCAGTATCTCACTGGACAGTGACTAGTTGGTGAGCAGCTTTCATGAGGGAGTCTCCAGAATGTCTCGAGGCTTCTCAATTTCCTTCTGTGAGTTGCAGAGGCAACCCTGTTGACTAAGTTTTAAAAATGTTAAAAAATTTGTCACAAATTTTCTCTCAAAATAGTTGTTGCAGGCGTCTCCAACCCATCTCGAACCATCTAAACTGGGTTGTGGGTGTATCCAACTCGTCTCAAAAGCACTAAAGCTGTATTTTAACACCTGCACTGAAGCTCTTTAAGGACACAAAACATCCGAGACAATTGTCCAAATGTCCAAGTCTAAAAGCCATGCTGATGATAAACAATAATTATTGGGAAAGTGGGCTAAATCTGCCTATCTTCATTTTTAAAGTGTACTCCGGTAGATTAAATCACAGAAGTGGGTGCAATGTGGGCTGAGATGGACAACAAAATAATGTGCACGGCCAAGAATACAGTTTTGCACACAAAATGGGCTGTGATTTCCAAAAACTGGCCTTTCACAACGTGGCCTCATAGCTCGCTTGGTATGAAACACTGAACATTCAGTCGGCAGAAAGTTTCCCACGATTCTGCACCACAAGCAGCCACAGCCCAGTAAGATACCACCTTAAATGTCCAGAAGTAGAAGAAGCACCTCAGAGGCAGAAAGTGCAGCAGGTGGAGAAATAAGAAGCCTTTGCGGCTCAGAAGAACTGCAGGCTGCGGCAGTAATAGCAGCGGGGGAACGTGTGGTTCTAACACCATCTAGCGTCGCCTCACGAAAACCGCAGGCGGCTGAATAAAACCCAGCGCCAGCGTGTCTGCTGCTGAAAAGCACTGAAGCCATCTCCTCCTCCAGGCTCTACATCAAACACACAAACACAGAAGTTTGGAAAGAAATGAGAGGATTAGAGAGAAAGCCGGATCCCCGCCAGCAGAGGAACATGCTGCCATCGTCTAAGCTGTATATGTAAGGACTGAGTAAACAAGGACAAAGTGTTTAGAAGAGCAGAGTCAACAAAGACAAAGCAAAACAAAACCCCCGCACTGTAAAAACCAAAACTGAATACTTGTCTGGCTAAAAGGGGATAAAAAGAAGTGGAAGTTAGGTTAATCATGTAATCAAACACGGCTAGAAACAACAATTTCATCAAGTTATGAACGAGATCAAGAAAACCCAAACATTTAAAGGACATTTAAAGAAACCGTGGCTGTGATGACAGACAAGAGCTGCAAAGGTTTGGAGTTTAAAGTCTGCTGAAAACAAACACAACGACTGGTGTAAACACTTGGTGAGAAGAAAGTTCAGACGTTCGGCGGTGACACTCGTGAGCCTCGAGGAGACAAACACATCCACTCAGACGTACCACTTGTTGCTGCTGAACGCGTATGGACGCCGGAGAGGAGGTGAGACGTTTCTCCCACTGGTTGGGCTGAGGAGGAGAGGGAGGTGGCGCCTCCATAAAGGAGCGTTTGAGCTGGCTAATGCTAGCTTGGTGTTTCAGGACCTCGTCTTGGGTCTTATCATGGTCCTAATTGGGAGGGGAGGGGAGGGGAGGGGAGGGGGAGGAGTGAGAGGCAGGTGGAAAGTAAATGAGATGAAGGTGGGTGACGGAGGTGGGATAAATGGGACAAAATAAACAGAAGAGGAGATGGAAGGAAGGAGGGGAAAGAATGGAAAGAGTAGGACAGATTACAAAAGTAGAGTAAAAGGCAGAATAAAGAATGGCCTCAGATCATAAGGTAGGGCAATGTTTTGGGGATGAGAAACAAAGAATGATGGAAGGGAATAAAGAGGAGGGAGAGGGTTGGACAAAAGGAGAGGAGGATGAGGAGGGAATACATTGTTCACAGGAACATTAGTCTGTCAATCCAAAGGGCAACAAGATGGACGCTGTGCCTCACTGAAGCCTATTAAAACGGAAAAAAAAATCTTCTTTGCCTTGTCACTTGATGGAGTCATATAAGCAGGCTTCAGTGAAACAGGGCTGCCCATCTTGCAGAGTTTTTTTCCTTTAATGCCAGGAACGGCAGGTCAGGATGGACAACATGGAGTCGGTGTTTGTCTTTCTGCCGTTTGCTGCTTTTCTTTTTATTCGTATCAAACACTTTGTCCTCGCTGTGGTTTCACAGCTTGTGTTTATCTGACCACCTTTGGTTCTTTAACACGATGAAGGTGGGTCCTTATTCAGACCCGCTTCTAACATGCATCCTGGGTGATCCAACCACACGTGGAAGTGCTTAATACAGCTCTGTGACACTCGGGACAGAACAGGGGACGATTCCTGTTGTAGATATTTTAATGAAACTCAAGGAAGTACGCCTAAAACTGAATATTGGAGCTGCCCTAAAACCCAAACTGGACTACTGACTGATCCAACCTTACTTGGGTTGAAGTTTTACTGAAGTGGATTGTCAGAACTCTGTGGTTTATCAAAATAATATTGATCAGTAGTTCAGGAGGTACCTAAAAATAATTAAAAACCTTATCTTCTCAGTGTTCTGGGAATCCACTCGTAGGCTGGTGCTCACAGCAAAACTAAAAGCCTGCCAATTAGCTGCTGGAAAATGAGGAGCTAAAAGCTTATTAGTAGAGTCTGAAAGATCCCAAATCCTTTCATGATCCTCCACATTTAATTTCATCATCTCAATTATCAGAATGTTTGTTGACAACCCTGCAGTCTGAAAAGCATAAGAGTCTGGATAATATTGGTCACTGTAATTATATGTTGTTGTACAAAAACATCACCATTAGTGATCTGATCACCGAGGATGGAGAGAAGTGCCAAGTCTGAACAGAGCAGTCGGGAAACTAGGTATATAAAGAAAAAAATTCTTTGTTTCTATCGTTTAATGTCTTTGTAGACTTTTTTAGAGCAAAGGCAGCAGACCACCATCGGCCCCACTTCGCACAAACAGGTGTTGTTGCTTTAGTACGTTATCAAACCACATCGTTCAACGCTGGCAGCCAATCACCGGAAAAAACAGGAAGGAAGCTCCTCGTGTGGGGTTAGACAGGCAGGGTTAGTCAGGTTATGCACAGCTGCCTGACAGTAATCAAACTTTTGTCGGCCAATCAACGATTCAGAACACAGCGATACGAGACGCCAGTCACAAAACAGCATTCGACATGCACCGAGCATGCACGCTGAAACACCAGCCATCCTATTCACAGAGCAGCCATTGTGAACGCTCGGCCTGGGAGGTTTTCTGGATCAGCAACAGTCTGCTGTTGGGTAGATGCACATCAAACGCATATTTTACACCTTTAGCTCTTTTTCCCTTTAGCTCTCCTTTGGCTGTATTGTTGAAACACTTCCAGCTGGGGGTTTTGTGCTTACAAAAAGATGCTGGCTTGATTTTTGTCTTTTTGGAAGAGTATTTACTGGCATTACAGACACTTAACTTTTATGGTTTGATCAATTAAAGTGGTTAACACTGTTGTTGTTTTTAAGGGCCGCTGCAGAAATAATAAGTGTAGCTGATGTGGCTTAACTGCTGACGTGATCTTTTATGAACCACATATCAAAAGTTACACCAAATATTTAGCCTCTGTTTGGCTCCTGATAAGCAGGAAAGCAGCTGTGGGTTTATTAAAAGCTAAATAGCTGTAAAGAATCAGACTGAATAAGTAAAACCCAAAACAATAAGTTCAATTACCCTAAAATCTTTGCAAAGCAGAGGACAATTCCAGGACTGTAGGTGTTTCACTATAAACTCGTGACATTTCTGCTGAGCATCTGTTCAAAATAGCTGCTGTGTAAATCAGGACGGTTAGCACTGAAAGATCTTCAAACAACAAGTTCTTCAGAGAGTTGCCGAAAAAACCTGGACCTCGCCAGCGAACGTCCAGAGACAAGAGGACACGGAGGCATGCACACAGAGCCTGAGAGTGCGAGAGGGCAGCAGTCCTTTACAGACTAAAAGTTGTGGCTCTGATGGCGCCGGAGAGACGCGCGGGTCTTATGTTCGGCCATCAGACGACGCCAATACCAACCTCCAACATTAAATTACTGTGCCTCACATAAATATTGTCCCCATGCACTCTCAATCGACTCTGGAAGGCAATCAATAAAAAAAAAAAAATTGTAAATTTAATGTAAAAATGTGAAAAAGACCAATTTTAACAAATGAAATAAATAAATAAATAAAATAAATACACGTTTTGCAAATAAAAGATGACCTCATGACAGAAAAAAAACAAACTGATGAAGACTGAAAACACAATTTTTTATTTTTTTTTGGGTGTCACTCATAAATGTAAAAGCAGTGATGTTCCTCAGACCACATGCACAAACCACAACCCCAGCAGACATGTATATAAACCAGCAAACCCCGAGGTGTTTTCAGCACAGCCACAAAAACAATGACCCAAAACCCCCCAAACTGAAACCGTGAAGCTGTACTCCACAGAAGAGCATCTGAAAGTGAAAACCATGGATGAAGGAGCCCATTCAGGAGCACTTCTGACAAACTCTTTACTCTACACGTCAATTTTTGGCTTTGGGATCGTTTTATTAGATTAAAGAGCTTTTAAAACTTGCTTATTGTGATCACATCAGGGTACCTTCAACCATCGAACCAATCGACGTTGGCAGAAAAAACAAAACGATTGACAGACCAGTACACGCTCAACCCATTAATAACCATAAAAGGGTGTCTGAACCTGAGGGAGGCCAGGCTCACTGCATCCAGGTGACTGTTGTCGGGGGGGGAAGTCAGGGAGGGAATAAGGACAGGTTAGGCTCACTGCGGTCTTACGCCAATACACCAAAAAAAAAAAAAAGAGCATTTTTTTACTCCGGGTTTTAACAAATCAGTGATTTCTATTTCGACTCGCACTGAATGCTGGGTAAAAACAGGCCTTTACAGACCTGGGAGGGCACGCCTTCCACATCGCCAGGGCTCAAGTCCGGCTCCTTAACCTTCAGAGTGGTAGTCACGGGGTTGATAGTCAAAACAAAGGTGATAGGAGGATGAAGAAAAAATAAAAACAGTGACATGGATGATGGGAAAAGCTTAGTCCCCTGTAGCCTTAGTGTTTGGGAGAACTGCAAACCACTGACGCTGTATCACAAACGGACTTCTGAGAGGGTTTAAAAAGGCTTTCAAGTACACTATCATATGAGGACAAAGCATTTATAATCTCCCTAAAAAGCGTCTTATATACAACAGATTATAAAAAAACAACACTCACTGTCAGCTTCTCAGGATGTAAACAACTTTAACACGACATTTACAACTAGTTACTGCAGAGCCTGTGGAGACTTTTTATTTAAAAAGACATACTTGGCAGCGCTATAAACTATGTGCTCCTTGTTTCGTCATCAGAAATAAACGGTGGGATAAGCACAGCTCTTAGCAGTCATGAGCAATACTAAACACAGTAATGCGCTTTGAATTACTGCATACGTCTAACAGCTCGTCGTTCACTACAAAACTCTACGAAGCAACTTCAAATCAAGTCATAAACAACAAATATCACAAAAGTGTTTGCTTTCCTCCTAAATACTATCATTTAGTGACCTATTATACAGTGCAGCCAGAACCGAATGCCTTTTTTGAGAGAAGTCACACCATTTTTCTTACTTTGGAGCATCTACTAAAAGTCTTAACAAACTTAAATTTACTCTATATCAACATAATAATGGTGTTCTCTTTCGGGATTGCTTGTCTTTTCTTAACATCTTTTTATAGCTTTTAAACTTTGTATAATCTTACTTATTCTACTCTGTTCTTCATAAGTATACAACGGGCTTGGCAGGGAGCAGGGAAAAATAAAAAAGAGGAGTTCTGTACATTGTATACATTCTAATAGAGCTAAAATTAAAAGAAAAGTGGAACAAAAGGGCAGGCTGAGCGATGCGTGAATGTGTGCATCTATGCGGCAGGATCACACATCTCTTGTGTCCAGGAGGGGCCTGCGCGGTGCCTGGTGGGAGGAGGGGTGTGTGTCGGTGTGAGGGGTGGGGCTTCGGCGTCCAGCTGATCGTTCGGTTTTCGGTCGACGGATGTCGGCGCAACTGCTTTTCTTCGACTGGAGACGGCGCTCTCCAGGCAAAACAGGGTCAGTCCGAGGGGTGTGGCTAAAATCAGAGCTAAGATGACGGACTGGCTCGCTGTCAGCATCACAACGAGGAGGAAGAGCACCAACAGGACGGGCAGGAAGAGAGGCGAGGGATTTAGGAGGTAGCGGTGGAAGGAGGAGGAAAGGTCAGAACGACGGGCGGAGGCCAGAGGGGGGAAAGAGGAGCGGAACGTGACAGAGAAGGGCAGAGATGGGAGGGCGAAAAGAGAGGAAGAGGAGACAAATCGAGGGCAGGAGAAAGATGATGCTGTGGGCAAGCGTAAATATGTCGGGCGTGAAGGAAAAGTGATCAAATTTAGAAACTTTGAAGAAAGATGTGTCAAAAATGCCACAATATGAGCCCAGTGAGTTGCCAAGCTGTTAAGAATTAGATGTAATTTGGATGCAACTATGCTGGAAAGTTCATATTTAGAGCCTGAGGTGGTAAAAAGATTCAGTTTAGCTACTGGCAGAGTAGGAGTGAAAATAGCCAGTTTCTTAGATAACCCTGAAAACAGCTTTGTGGGATGACACCTGCTTCCATTCTTACACAAGATGGAGAAGAAGCACAAGATGAAAGAAAGGCTTTTAACCACACCCTTCGCACAGAGCCAGTGTTGCCAGTTTGCCGGGCCAGCTGCTGTTCTGGTTACAGCCTCGCAGCCCTCCTTGAATTTCAAAAGCTCCGAGCTGCACGTTTGGGAGGTGGTGACCGGGAGGGACGATGGAGGGCTCGGAGCGAGGTGCTCAAAATCGGCCAGCTGCCGATCGGAGAAGACGGAGAAGGTGTTTTGGGGGAGGGACCACAGCGCGTGAGGGGGCTCCGTGTCGTCAGTGCGGTCGTCGTCCTCGGAGATGTCGGAAAGGCCGCGGTCGAGCTCCGAGATGGAGTCGAGGGAAGGGGGAATGGATGAGAGCGAGGATGAGGAGGAGAAGGAGAGAGGAAACATGAAGATTGACTAATGGGTGAGACGTGAAGAGGTAAAAAAAAATAATAATCCAGACAGAAAGGAAATACCCGTGAGCATGCACATACACATTCAAAGTAAAGGAGTGAGGGGGATAAAACAAGTGAACAGATCAAAACGTGCAAAAAATCAAAGCATTATCAAGTCCATGAAATGATAAGAAGATCATGCAGGAAGGATGTGGGGACAGCAAATAAAAGGGTGTGTGTGAAGGAGAAAGAGAGAGGGAAAGAGACATTACATTAGTCAGTGAACACAGCACGACAGCTTCAAAGTGAACTTAGCAGGAAAAGAGCAAAGTGCAGAAAACAGTGGGCACAGAAACTGTGTCAGCAGGGCATCACCGGACAGACAAGGTGCTGTGAGCTCGCAGGTAAAAGGGGAGGGCGGTGAGGACAGGCACGTGGGACAGGAGACATGCACGGCATACACAATATTCTCCTGAGGTTGGGACAGACTGATTCGGCGTCCCCAAGGTGGAGACAGGTTCGTAGTGGACAACGATTGTGAGAACAGAGGACGCAGAGTGAGCGCACGGCTTCATACAACCGCTGTCACTTGTTGAAACTGCGACATAAATTATTAAATGTCTGTCAGAGTCACAGCTTGATGTTTTCTGGCCCGGATGATGTTGAGTTTGTTGTTTAAATCACCACGTGAAAATAAAAATGACCCCACTATCTACAACTTTCAATCATTTGTAAGAATCGCCACATAAAGGTTATATATGTCACCTATTATCCTACCTTTCCGATCTTAGCTGATGCAGATAGCTCTGTTAGTGACCTTAGTTTATAAAAAAACAGAGTTTAAATTTCACTAGCTAACGACTAGTCAGAGCGGGACTGAGACCAAAGTGACTGATGCTGTCTAAAAAACAAACTATGCGGTTCACATGCATGCTATTTTAGAAACCTTTACATAACAATGAGTTTTGCATTTCACAGATATTTAAACAAGAAAAAATAATTATATTCCTGCTGGCAGTACCTCAGGCTGCACCAAAAGTGCTATTGCTAGTATTTATAGATTGGAGTTATTCCACCATGGCAGTTTTATAAGATGTTGGACAGGAAAATTAAGTAAAGAAACACATATGAACATTAAAAACACCTACATAAAGCTTCCATTGTTTCCCATCTCAGCTAACTGCTCTCTGTTTCACATACCTTCTGTCTCTGTATTCAACACCAATTATTATGCAATTTTCATTGGACAATGCAATGAAGGTGACTGTCAGCAACAGTATATTTATAATAAAGCAAACAAAACAGTTTGTCCTCAAGGTCTTTTCCTGCAGATACGCACCTTGGAGTCAGAGTGAAGCTCTAAATGAGGCTCCCGCCCGTTCTCAGCCATATCTCTCCCGGCTTCAGTTATACTGATCACTGGTGCTGAGGAAAGAAAACCACAAAAATCTGCTGATTCCTCCGCTGACGACGATGGCTTTCAGTCATAACAATTCAGATTTACTTAAAAGCAAACTCACAGGTAGATCCTAATGTCTGTGGATTACGCTGAACTTCATTTTAGTTTATAAAATGTCTATTTAAGGCGGATCATGACATAAATGTGGGAACTATTCCTGAAACTTGAGCTTTTTCTGCACTACACTTTGAGCTTGAAGTTAAGGATAAGTTGTTGTTTGTTAATGGAAGGGTAGATGAAATACATGAGGGATAAAATGAACATGAGTGGCAGTAAATAAAGTGTCCAGCAGGGGTCAGTGTAAGGCAGTGTAATAATGAGACATAACTAAGAATCAGTGAAGTGGAATCTGGAAACCGAATGCAGAAATGTCAGAAAAACAATGTGTTTTGTTCTCAAAAGACAATAAAATGGCTCAAATTGTCCCATTTATGCCTGTAAAAGTAAAAGAAAGAAAATATTTGTTCTGGTTGATTTTTGAGCAACTTCACTTCCAAGTTATTTATTACTCAGAGGTCAAAGTATTGTGTGTCATGGTTCCTCATATGGTAGGGGTCTCGTTCTTTTCAATAAACAGAACATTCTTTATTCTCATCTTTCTCCCCCCCCCCTCTCTGTGTCTCACAGTGTGACAGGAAACACAGGCTCCAGCTATTTCCTGTATCTGCTCAGACACTGAGCATTTTACATTCATTCAAAACAAAGGCGTCTACACACAACCTTGTGAAATCTTCGTAACTCCAAACTTAAGTCCTTACGCTCCTCTTTTCATCCATCTGTCCATTCATTAGGCATTGTTAAGAATTAAGCCTAACTATAAGTTTCCTGTCTTCCTCCCCGCGTTGAGTTGTGTGCTTGTGTTACCTCCATCCAGGCTGCGGCTGATGCGCTTTGATGATGTGCGTTCAAAGCTGGGCGCGGGTCTGTCTATGAGGGAACTGGCCAAGCGAGTCTGGGCTTGAGTCCGCCCGCTGTAGCGGAACTTAGATCCCAAAGTCAAGAAGTGAGCCTTGGTAGGGGGCTCTGGTGCGTTTAACCTAAAGATAAGAGACAATGGCAGGCAGGGAAAGACGTCGAGCTTGAAAGGGTATTCGTTTGTACAATTACTTTTATACGCCCAGGTGAGGGATAAAAATGTTCCCTCGAACAGGATATTAAAGCTTAGTCCACTTCCATACAGACCTGGACACATGCACATAGAGCAGAAACTCATAACAAAGAGAAATGCAACAATCAGGCACCTGGCTTATCTGTGTGTATGCTTGTGAGTGTGTATCACTGTTAATCTGTCACCTTGATCATCTAATTAAATTTACACAAAGACCTTTGCTGACGCAAATACAACCTGTTAACCTACAGAGTACAAAAAACCTCACTCCTGCACCATAAACTCCAGGCCGTAAATCCCTGTTTGTACAGTGTGCATGTGGTTCACTGTGAGTGTTTTGAGTGTGTTTCTACCTGAAGAAGCTGTGGTTCTCTACACACACTTTCCACAGCCGTTTGGCAGATCGATGGTTCTGGAGTTTGAAGCCAACCGTGCTCTCAAACTGCTCCGTCTGCCAACAGATAAGGAAACACGTTACAGGGTTTGATTCTGTAGGAGAGGGTTTCAGATGGCTTTGATTCAATTTGATTCATCCGGATCTGATTTGATTCGGTTCAAGACTATTTAACTGGATTCAGCTAAAACTGATTCAATTTTTTCTTATTTTGATTCAATTCAAGTTGATTCAATTTGATTTGGTTCAAGTCGATTCGATTCAGTTTATATTTAATCCATCCATCCATTTTCTTTACCCGCTTGTCCTTTCCGGGTCGCGGGGAGCTGGTCCATGTCTCCAGCAGCCACCGTGCGAATAGCGGGGGACACCCTGGACAGGTCGCACCAATTCAAGTAGTAATGATTCAATTCAGGATGATTCGACTGGATTGAATCAAGTTTAATTCAAGTTGATTTATTTCAGCCCTGCGATGGACTTGCCACCTGTCCAGGGTGTCCCTCGTCCTCACACAGTGGCTGCTGGAGGGACATCAGCTCCCCGCGACCAGGAAAGAAAAAAGCGAGTAAAGGAAATAGATGGATGGATGAATGGATGATTCAGTTGATTTGTTTCAGTTCCAGTCACTTTTATTCAAATGAAGTTGATTTGATTTAATTTAGTTCAAGTCAGTTCGATTTAACCTCCTGACTCCGGACAAATTTGTTCTCTGAGGAGGACATTTGTGAACCTGAATATCTCCCACTAACTGTATACTACTGAATTAACTCCTTTAGTCATCTACAGAGGACATTTAGGGCTTTTCAATGATACCAAATGTGAAAGGGTGGGGATAAATACTATACAAAGATTGAGGAATAAAAAAAAAAAAATTGTGATTGGAGACTATTATTTTTTCCTGGAAGTCAGGAGGTTAATTTAAGTCAATAGGATTCAGGTCAAGTTGATTTGATTCAATTTAAGTCCATTTAACTGGATTTAATTCAAGTTCGTTCAATTTGATTTCATAGCACAAAATCACAACTACATAATAACAAGATAACAGCTACCTCAGTGTGCTGTACAACAAAAGCGAACAGATCCAGTTCAATCGAACTGAATGATGCTCAGTTCAGTAAAAAGTCAAATTACTTCAGTACAGTGTTGTATTTATGTGTCGAGTCCCTCGGTGTCAGACTGAGTGAACATCAGTATTTACAGCTCGTTTGTGTGAGCCTGCAACAAACCTCTCCTGGTCTGATCTTAATGTAGAAGTTGTTCCTCTTGTATGATATCTTCAGTATTTTGGGCCAAGCAAAGCGATTTATCCGGAGTCTGTCTTTGTACACCAAGAGCCCGTTGGCACACACACCAAGCATGATGTCCACAGCCTCTGAGTCCTGGAACAGTCCAATCAAAAATGCATGTGAGAAAAAAAATAAAAATAAAATAATGCAATTATTTATTTATCTCACGGAAACATCTGTATATGGGACCAGCTTCTCTAAACCAGATCGTGCAGCACGTCAATTGATTTTTAAAGTAGTCTGCTTTAGGTCAAGAGAAACTCAATTACCACACACACACACACACACACACACACACACACACACACACACACACTCACTGTAATTCAGTACAACTGTAACACAGTTAGCTGGCAGACCGACTCACTGCAGAGCTTTTAACATCAAGGCCAGCTGGTAATGGTAGGACTGTATTGATCACAGTGGTGAATTAACAGAGGAAAAATCTGTTGGACTAATGGACCGAGCAATATGTTGATGGGCAGCTTTACAAAGCACAGACGTTTCACACGCCACATGGTCTCGCCATGCTAAGAGCTGGCCATCAGTCTGGTGTGTTTCAGGTCTTCGGCGGATTACGATGACAGAGTTTTCAGCGGACATCCTAACGTGGCCGGCCACGGGTGGCAAAAAGGTCAAAGTCCAGCTAATTTACTTTTCCTCAAGTAATTTCAACAAGAAGCAGGAGGTGTGTGATTCTAAAATGATCCGCTGTTAAGAAGGAACTCATTTTGGAGGAGTGTTTTTTTCTTTGGAACGTGACGCAAGGGAGTCTTCACAACTATCATGTTGCTCAACATTAAGTTGCACAAATGGGAGAATAGCAACCAGACGAACTAAAGGTCGCTTCTAACATCCATCTAAATATTACGTTAACTGCAGATTTATTCCAGTTAGTCCAACATATAAAGTAGGCGCAAATCTGTGTGTGCCTTTCAGGTGCCAGAGCTTCTTTGACAACTTTTTCTGACCCTTTTGCTTACAATTGGCAAAGTTTTCAAAATACTATTAAAAAATTTTAAGTGGGGTCAAAACTCGCTCTTGCATCTCAGCATCAACCTGCTTTTATTGTTACGAGTTATAGACGTTTTGCTTATAACAAGGAGTGCATTTCATCCTATAAATCTCACTGGTCGACGCTTTATTTTTGACACCTGTGCTGTCCTTTTATTCTCCAAGCAACCTTTAATTAAATGATAAGTTGACGGCGCTGAAGGAATCTGGCAAGAGAGAAATCAAACTCTTGAAAAACACAAACAATAAAAACTTTTTAAGTAAAGGATTGATAATATATTTCACTCTGATCATTGTTATTGTCGAAATAAGAGTCAAGTGATTCTACTTATCCTAAAATGGCTGACATGCAACAATTTTTATTTTCATTTAAAACATTGAGGAACGTTTGTTTTAGTTTGGTGGGATTTCGGTAAATAATACAGCATATTTTAGACTTTAGCATGGTGTTTAAAACATATCTTTTATAGATAATTACTTTCAATTAAATTATTAGAACAAAACAGAAAGATTTCCACAACTGTGGCATGCAACAAAACCAGAGTTTTAGCATTTAAAGTGCTTCGCTGCGCTCATTACTCCCTAGGGGGGAATGTCCTCGACAGGAGGCTGTCCTAATCTGGGTTAAAACTCGGTTTCTTCCTCTTTCTCAATCTCACATCACCTTTCTATTTTCAGACTCCCCTTTCTCTCGTGTGTATTCCTGCTCAGTTTATCTCAAAGACGTGCTCAGACACACATGGAAAGCTGCACGCAGTCTGCTGGTGACCTGCTATCCCAGCGAGAGAGAGAGCGGCTGTTCCCATGGAAATGGCCTCCCTGAGTGTTTGTTCAGCTGACACACACACACAGATACAGCAGCACAAACGTGCAGACACACTGGCATGCTTTCCACACATCAAAGGAGCTGTGCTAATCCCCATATGTCAACAACAATGGAGCGGAGGGAGGACGAGCGAAAAGCGGCGGAGAGGATTCTCTCATTTCGTACCTTAGCGTGGTGCAGGTCCACGCCGTACATGGACAGTTTCTTGGCATTTTCTAGAAACTGGAGGTCAGCCTGGGCTGGTGTCATTCCCCTATAAACAACAAAAAGGCTCAATTGAATCAAATATGATGCAGCTTTCATTTTTTGATGCTGTGTTTCAAACGCAGCTGGGAAAACAAACTTCTTTTAAATGATAGAAAAACTCACTCAGGGAGGGTTTCTGAGTAGTGTCTGTATTTCTGACAACATGACCCCTGCCGTTTCTGACCTGTGGGATTTGTGGAGCTCAAGGATCTTCTCCTCCATCTCTTTGTTCTGATTGGACGCCAGCGTCAGCTGACTGATGAAGTCCAAAGGGCGAGGCTGCTCAGGTTCATAGTCACCGAACTCAGCCTGCAAATTATTTCAAATCAAGCTGTTTCTGAAGAAAACGACAATTACTTGGAGAAACTGTGCACTTACGTACATATAACGCTAAAAACAACACAGGGTACTACATAAATAAATGCCCATAGAGCACATGTGATGTACCTGCAGCGTGTATGACCCCAGCAGGGCGTGAGTGACGAAAGAACAAGGCAGCCGACCCGAAGCCACATCCTCACGCAGCTGCAGACACAAAAGGTACCTACAAAGGATCAGAAGAGGGCAACAGGAATAAAGTTTAGGTTGGAACAAAAATGACTCGAGGCAAGAAAAAACTTGTTTGCGCTTTCTTCTTTGCTATTCTTCGAACTGAAAACATCTGCGGTGAAGACTTCAAGAACAGATGAAATGTTTGGTACGTGGTAGTACACGCGGTCTCTTAAACACGTTTAACTGTTAGGACTATAAAAAAGGATGAAATGTCTTCAAAACGTATCACGAATTGTCATGACCTGGATGCTGGAATCTACACCGATTCTATGACACGGATAGCCGAATGTCTTATCCCCTGTGTGAAACGTGCTTAGTCAGTTTTATAACATCGACGTTATCAGTTTTCAGTGAAAGAAGCCTCCTCAGGGTGGATGTGTCGTTCTGGTCACAGAAAAATGTCAATCAAACCCGGAGACACCTAAAACTCATTCATTCAGAAACAGGGCTGCATGGTAACTAGGGCGTCACATGCCTCAGGACAACACAGCATGTAAGTATTTTTATTTGGTTAATTAGATCATTAGAGACAGAAAAATATGTAATGAACGAGCACTAAAGACCAGTTAGAGCTTAAACTATGTGGAAAACAGCTCCTGGACTCAACCCCTGAGAAGAAGTAACCCTTACTGTAGAACGGAAGTTGTTGATTTGTGATTTTCTTTTTTTTTTTTTAGCTCAAATCGGCTTAGACTTCATTCTGAATGCTATATTTTTTTAGCAAGCCTCTCTGTGTGTGTGTGCACATGTACAAAAAGACGAGATCTACGTGATCTTTACAAGCGTGCAGTAAACTTTGGACAGCTGTATGCTTTCCTTTAATCCTATCATTTTGTACTGGCACAAATAAACAAGCTTTAAGTAAGAACTGGGGAAACTCTTATGTAATGAGGAAAAGTCACCCACTGAGCATCATCACCCGACTGTGCAGCTTTAATCTGCCTGAAAGCTCACTGTTGTGGCGCTAAGACTCCCATCTTCAATGGGTCCAGTTCTGTTTCACTGCCTTTAATGCGTGACTCATATTTCCAGCCACTGTAGGCAGTTGTTTCCAGCGACGCTGATAATACAAAGAGCCTAACAAAAACCAGCAGCCAAAGGCAGCGGAATGAAAGAGGGTAATTCTGCAGAAAAACAGGTTTGGAGGAGACCAAAAGCAGGGCTGAAACACAAGTGGGAGCTTTAAAAAAAAGCATCCCATGGAATACTAAATAAAGCTAATGATTTAAAGTCAAAAAGGGATACTTTGTAAATGATTTTCAGTGTTTCATTGCCACGTTTGTCCATAACTTCACCTGTGAATGTTGTTTTTAAGTGCATCTGTTTGTGTGTGTACCTTGTGATGTCCTCAGTGAGTAGAGACGGATCCGGAGGGTAGAACTTGACACTGAATGCAAACTGCCAGTTGTTGCCTGCAGAAATTGAGAGTCGTTTTTCAGCACAGATTCACAAGAAAACAAACAGAGCAGCTCCTTCTGGTTACGGTGGGCTGCACAGGTTTAGGAAGCGAGGACAGAAGCAGGGGAGAGTGAGGGGAAAAAAATCAAAATGGTGTCGTCATCACCGTCGATATCACTGCTAATGAATTCAGCATTAAATGGTCCACGTTGACCCCAAATATTCTGTTTTCAATCCAACAAAAGAGAACAGCATCACCCCGCATTTAAGTCCACCCAGTTCCACACATGTGCAACAAACTGGAAAACAGTGGAGATCACGTCATCTGAACGTTTTAATCTGAGAAAACCTGACATCACAGAGCAACTATTTCTTTAAACACAGATGCAGCAGAGGGACGCTCAGCGCTCCCGCTGGTGCTAAAACGAACCCAAAAACGATTAAAAACTACTTTAAAGCTTGCGTTCATTGTTTTGTTACGTTTAACAAAAGTCTGAAAGCAAAACAACAATGTGAATGAAAATGTAGGCTTGTGGAGCAACACTCTGTAACAAAGCTACAAACGAATCCTACAAACGACTCCTGTCTGAAATATCCTGAACATGCACTGAAACGAGACAGAACGAGAAAATAAACCACATGTTCTCTTTATAGTGGCAGAATGGATGTAAACGGCAGAGCTCAGAGAGGCTCCCGGACCTGTAATGATTGAGAAAACTTGAGCTCTGAAGTTAAACATTAACAGGAACCACACGCACAGTGGAGGGCTACAAGCTGGCCTAAATCCAGACTCGTTGTCTCATTTCCAGCCTGACAGAAAAAAGGGAGACAAAATCTGTCTGCCTGCTGTCAGACTGCGATCCCTTTCAGTTTAGACTTAAAGATCGATGGTTTCATAGTGAAATCAGCCGGTTTCATTTTCTGGATGACGTGTTGTTTTTACTGCCTCTTCATCAGCTTTTGTCTTTTTCCACTCTTCTTCTTCCTATCGAAGACACAATCTCGAAACTAGAGGCACAAAAATCATGATATTGCAACTGTTGCACAGATGTTTACGATTACACAAAAGTACAATTCAAACTGAGCTCCAAGACCCAGTAATGGATTTGCAGAGATGTTTTGTGTAAAACTGACACAAACACATGAGGGGAAAACCATCTCCTTATGGCCCTCAACATCCTAAAATAAAACAAACATTTTCTAATAAATACATTTAAATAATTTCTTTTGTTTTTTTTAATAAATTAATCTTAAGGCAAAGGACAACAAAGTTTATAAGACCTTTTATGAGATGTTTAGAAGGAATAAAAAGCCTAAACCTTCCTTTGCTAATCGCAGTTTTACTGGCAGAACTCGACTAAGAGTAAAAGCTTGAAAAATTTAAATAAATGCTTTCATACAGATTTGATCCAACCAAAAGATTGCTGGCAGTATAGCTGATCAGCATATTTGACCAAACATGCAAACAATGCTACAAACTTGTCCCTACTGGGGAATAAAAGACCTGAAAATGTCTCCCGAAATCAATTTTCTTTTCACTTAATTTAAAAAGCAATCATCATACGAGCAGAACAGAGCAAGTCTTTGTCAGGCTGTGTGGTTTGGGAAGATAAAATGATTTTCATTATCGTAGGCTGGGATAAGAACTCTGTCCATGTTTCAGTTCAGATTCTTTAACTAAGCCAAAATGGCCTCAAACACAGTGTTTCCATCTCTGATTTTACACTCACAGAAACCAAGAGTCTTTAAAATCAAGGACTAAGATTTGCATTTTTTTTCCTCTCTTCAACAGTGAGAATTGTAACAATATTTTACATCATTTTAAACCCCAAACAGCAGCTCTGATCTTTTCAAAAGTCATTCAAGGACCTAAATTTAGGCTTCAATTTGAGACGTTTAGCATGCGGCCCAGTGCGACTGACTGCAGACTGACCCCAGTTTGGAGCAGAATTGGTGTTAACCCTGTCATTTGTGTCGTCAGACAGTGTGAGTATAATCCAGTAACTCCTGCCTCCTATAGTTCAATCTCTGTCCTGCTGTAAACATTCACACACAGAAAAATGTACACAAACGAGCACACATGGCGAGATGCATAGCATTTATCTGCGAAGCACCGGCGCGTGTGGCAGCGTGGTTTTAAAAAAAAGAATTACACAACTGCACACACCCACACAGCGCTGCCTCGTATGTACCAATTAACAAAAAAATTCACTTTTTTTTTCAAGCCCAAATTACATGTTTTTGCTATGAAACTTTAGACTGCGTAAAAGCTTGTTTTGATTTATATTGTAAACAGGAGAGGCAATAAAACGAACAGGAAGAGAGAAGAACAACATCCTCGGAACAAAACGTTACGCATGAAACCGACAAGGTTATAAAAAAACTTGCCGGTTAGACCTCGGACAAACTGGAAAAACTCTAACATAATTAAAATGAAACCTTATCGCAATCATACCGTACTCAAATTCAATACGAGCTCATTTAAAAGCTGTACCCCTTTCTCCCAGCTGCCATATAAAGTGCATCTAAAAAGCAAATAAATCTTTCGAAGCTCGGTAGCAGCACACCACACCTCTGATGTGTATCAGCCCTCCAAAGATGAGATACTACACCTCATCTTTCCTTTAAAAATTAACAACGGTTAATAAAGAGGTCAGTAAATAATGAAGGAGTGATCACACCCTGGTGAGCTCTTCCACACCGCAGGCCTGCTGTTATCTGGTTTCAGGTGTCGCGGCTCGTTTTGTTTAACTATAAAGCCTTTTTTGTTCTGAAAATAATCGGATACTCCTCCTATTTTGCTCATCGAAAATTTATATTTTATTCATTGCCGATGACCCGATACACTGTAACACATGGGGGGTAAGGGTTATAGATGGACGCATGCATGCGTACAATAAATATGCAAAACGGTAGAATTTGGGAAGTAAAACTCACTGCGTATCTGTCTCTTGATTTCCTTTGTGGGATCCAACCAACACTGGAGCGCCAAGGAAGGAAAGACAAAGCAAAAAAGACAACTTTACTCATGTAACAACGCTAAGATTCGTCTCTAGACCTTCTACATGTGTCGGTTCTTACTGACTCTTTTGACATATCTACCACGTGTCAATAAGACGTACCTTCTCCTCATGGTTGTCCTTGTATGTCAGCCCAAAGTAGTCTTTCTCCAACAGATTGAGGTGCTCACACACCTTAAAGAATAAGTACTGACCCTTCGCACGTTTCTGCAACGACACAATAAAAAAGAAACTCTTAATTAGGTTTACATTTTTATCACCTGATGCCAGAAGATTGCCTCTGTGTGTGTCTGTTAACAAAATATATTTTTAAACCATTGAATGGATTTGGATGAAAGTTTAAGGCTGTAATCATAGGATGTACAACTTAACAGCATTTGGGGTCAAGATGGTTGCCACAGCTGATCACACAAAAGTGTTATCTAATATTTGGTGTGGTAGTAGCCAAAATATAGTCTATGCGCTGACAGATCAATCAAAATGTTCGCTAAGCAAGGAAAAACTCCATTAACAGTTGTAATTTTAAGGAAAAACCTGTATTAACTGAGCAACGCCTTTTAATAAAACTGAATAAAGTTGTTTTCTCGATACTACAAGTGGTGCTGAAGTGTTTGACCCTTTCCCATCCCAAGTGAATTTGTGCCAAAAACTTGGAAACAGGAAAGCTGACATTGACTATCTGTGGATTCTTTTCAAAAGGGATAGTTCAGATTTTTTTAAAGTGGGGTTCAAGTTGGTGTAGATTCTCGGTTATCCAAGACCTGACGATCCTAAATGGTGACGTAAAAGGTAGAACGACTTCTTCTCTTGTTAGCTGAAGACGTTTCACCTCTCATCCAAAAAGCCTTCTTCACTTCATCTTCATCAAGTCCAGTTCCCTTCCATCTACCACTTAGTATTGGTTAAGCAGTTATGAATAATTATTATCTTACTTGTTGTAAATCGCTCTTTGAACGACCTCAATTTGGAAAAACAAAGTTTAATTCTGACAGCACTAAAGAGTTCGAAACCTTCATAGTGGTTCATTTAAATGCTGTTTTATAAAACTTTATACTGCATTACATGGTTATTCTGGCTAAAACATGACTACATTCCTGCTTCCGGCTGGAAGTGCACCAAGCTGAAGAGGAAGTGCTTTAGCTAATTTCTGTTGCTAACTGCACTTGCAAATATTCATAGAGTTCTATATAAATAACTGTAATGCAATATTGATGCTAATGTAAGGTTTACAAAACAGCATTTAGTCGATTTTTTTTAGACTGAAGTTGTTTTAGGATGGCAACAATCCACTTTGGCCTTGGTCCTGCTCAGACTAGCCTTTAGCTTGTCAATTCAGTCAGAATAAAAATGGAATTCTCTGAACTGAGCTCATCCGAAGAGCTACCTACAACGGGTAAGATATACATTGTTCATAACCTTTCTACAGAACCCCACTTTAAAAGATTTTAACTATTGTTTTATCCAATTCAAAGCCCTCTACGTTTGTGCCTTTCTCTGTTTCATTATTTTCTGTTTTCTTGCTCAGTTTCTCCATCTGTCTCCAGGCAACACATTCCTTCACGAGCGCGATGCGAGCCGTAGCCATAAAATCCTCCAGACTCAGCTATGACAGTGACATTTAGCGTTCGTCCATGTCTGCTCGCACAACCGTGTGCACACGAACACACAGCGCTTTGGAAGGGCCTGAAGGTCAAACGAAAGAGGGTGGAAAAGCAGGGAAAAGCCATCAGAAAGAATGAAGTAATTATAAAAAAGGCTGAATTCCTGCTCTTCTCAGTTAGCCGGCGCAGCCCAGACAGACAGAGAGCGACAATACTCAGACAGGCTGACAGACGGGGCACGAAGCCCGCCAGAAGTCGGAGGAAGACGATGAAAGAATGCATTTTTCTTTTTGTCCTGGGACAGCTGAAACATCTGCGGTATTTTCCTATACATGGTCAAACTCAGACACCACACACTCGATGCAAAATGTACGAGAGAATGCAAGCTTTCAAAGCTTCTGCTCAGGATCTGTGTGGCTCTGGGCAAATTTAAAACCACTATAGGCAGATTTAGACAACTGCACCAATTACTAAAATGAAAAAATAATAATAGTTTTCTAATATTTGGATTTCACTTTAAATTACACAGCGATGCAAGTGGCTGTATTCATCACACTATGGCAGTGGTGTCCAATCCTGGTCCTGGAGGGCCACTATCCTGATCTGAATGACTGAGTGATTAACAGGCTTCTGCAGAACTTGAAGACCTGCTGAAGAGCAGAGAAACAGCTAAAACATGCAGGATGGTGGCCCACCAGGACTGGGATTGGACACCACTGTATTACTGTGAAGCTTATATCCTCTTCAAGCTGAATGAAGTTTAAAATTGTACCAAGCTGATAAAATTATAAGAATTACTGAAATGTAGAGTGTGATTAAAAAAAGGATGATCCGAATCAGCACCAAAATGTAATCCATTGTTTTTTGGGACAACCTCAACATTTCCTGGACATTTCCTCCAAATCTGTTCTTTAGTTTTTAATTGATCTTTGCTAACAGACAGACAAACAAACCAATGAACACATCCGGAAACAGAACTTCCTTGGAGAATGTAACAAAGGGTCACATGTAGGAGCAGAGACAGGTTTTTAACGCAGGGGTTACCTGTGACCTTGACCTTTGACCCCATGAACCTTGAAATCAACAGGCCTCGTGTCTGACCCATGAGGTGTCCAGCTGTGCAGTTTGACACTCCTACATTACACTCTTGCATAGTTAGAGCACTAGGTCAGCTGTGAGGTTGACCTTTGACTCTGACCTTGAAATCAATCGTGATCACCCCAGACCGAGGAGGTGTCTAATTGTGCAGTTTAATTTTCCACACCACCAAAATTTGACCACTTGTTCCTTGTACCACGTTTAACGTTTCCTGAAAATTTCATGAAAATCCTCTCATAACTTCTTGAGTAATCTTGTGCACAGACAGAGAAACAAACAGACGCTACAGAAAATATAGCCTACTTGGCAGCCGTAATAAATGTTTCCCAAAAAGAGTTAAAATAAAGTTTGTTTGTCTTGCCCCTCTGTAAAATTAGAGCCAAAGTAGTAGTGTCAAAAGGTACGTGAGATCTGAAAACCTAATGAATTTTTATAAATTCTGGTTAGACCATGTGACACTGAAATCCTGTTGAAACTGATTCCAATGAAACAGCAATAAAGTCATGTGAATATGAGGTCACGGGGCAGTAAAATGACAGAAGAATCAACAGGGGCTCAGAGTAGAAAGCGTCTGTGGAGGTCTGTGGAATTGTGTGTGTTGCAGGCCTGCAAAACAGAAAATTTAATCTCTGGAATGCATTGTGCATCTCTCCGTCTCTAACTATGCCAGCATGGTGGAGGGAGGTGATAGATGGATAAGGGTGTGAGTGTGTGTGTGTGTGTGCGTTCGCTATAGAACAATAACAGTTAGCTGCAGTTTCAGCGTTATCTGTTGTGACACAAAGCAGCTAGTGTTCAGACGGCCGTAGTCTCTCACAGGCTGGGTGTTGGCAGGCTTCAGTGCAGAAGAGCAGGTTTGGTCATTTACCAGCGTGAAATTCAAAAAATCTGATGTTCGGATCTTGGCACGGGAATTGATCAACGTGCTATTTGGGGATCCTTGGAGCAGAGATCCAAACATGAAGAAGTGGCCTTGGACAATGGCTTTTTTTTTTTTTTTTTGGGAAGCTTTCCACTGGATGGGGTTGAGTGTGGGAATGTGAGGGGTGGTAGGGCTAAAAATGTGCACGCTACTTGGGAAACATTTTCATGCATAATTTATTGTGATTGTGAGGAAAATCCCACATGTAAAAAAACGGTTGGATAAAACAGCACTTAAAAGACCAAACTTTTATAAAAATAGCATAGAAGAGACACCAGAATTAAGTGAGATTGAGTGGTATCTTTTTCTTTTCAATTCTATTAAGCCTTCCTCAAATTACACTGTGGTATACAGTATAACCAAATGCTTAGAATATCATGGTTTAGGTGGGTTTGTGCTTGATGTATTAACATTCCTGATTGTTTATTATTTTCTTGTTTTGCAACCTGTTATCAGTATGTTCTTTTGTGGTTTGTGGTGTTTATATTTTATTTGTTTATTCATAGTTTCTTACATTTCTGTATGCTTCTGCATATTTTTTCTGTAGGTTTTGTTTTCTGCTTTCATTGCTGTCAGTATGTTTTTGGTTTTGCATGCATTTGTTACTTGGATTATTAAGCACAATTGGATATGACCTGCCTTCCTGCATCTCTGGGTCCACAACAACCATCAACCATGATGCAGAATGTCTTATTACTACATGTAATTTGGAGCTGGGCTTTTGATGTACTGTATTTCTAGACGTACATTCTTGGATTAAAAGTGAAACAGACACACATTATTTTTACTTCCATTGCATCATGGAAGAAAGTAATTTAACAAATAAGCAGATAAAGGCTCATACAAAAGGTTTATAATGTTACAGTAATGGTATAGAATCAACAGTTCCATTGGAGGCACTTTTAAGTGACTTTATCAGACTACAAAATGAACGGAACGCACATTGGTACTAAAGCAAACAAGTTATGCCGTCAACATGGCAGGGTTGAAGTTTCCATCTTGAAATGCACTTCACCTCCTACAGTACCCACCTTAAGTAGTAGGTGTTGCTACAGAAAAAAACAGTACTGCTAGAAGACGGCAGCAGAAGAGCTGTTGTTGTTCATACCGAAAATCTAAACATCCGACAGGAACCTGAAAGCTGAAGCTGGAACAGGACCCATAAGCTGGTTTCAGTACCAGTTTTAAGTCCTGTCTCCTCCATGTAAACAAACGGGACATTGCCCTTGGTAAATACAAAAAAAGAATAAGAAAACATGGGCAGAGTCCATCAATGTATTACCGCCCAACCCGAGCATGAGCATCATATGATGCTCTGTCTGTATGAGCGTCTGAGAGGGTTTAGTGCATGTGCCTGTTAGGGAGCAACAGATGCTGAAAACTAATCTGGAGAGACCACCTAATCTGTTGTGTGTGTGTGTGTTTGTTTTCTAGTCACCAGACAAGCTCCAGCAGCATGCTCTGCTTTGCACTGCATTTATCCTCTACGCCCCAAACAATGCGAGCAGGTGGCTCCACCAAAACTGCACTTTGCGTCTGAAAGTTAAATACTTCCCGAGCTTATATCCACAAAGACACTCTGGATCGGATCCTATTAGTAATTATATCTCTGACACAATGCCACTCATGAGTAGCCTGCTTCAGTAACAGAAGAACATAAGCAGGAGGATGTGTCTTCTTGATTCGAACAAAAGAAAAGCTTTTTATAACAAATAAACTGGTAACTGTTTAAAAGCAGACATTAAATACACATTAATCCTTTGTTATTTGTGTAAATCAGCTGTTTCAGATGTAAGACAACTGATTTAATTCTTCATGTTCTGTGCATCTACTTCTGATTTTCACTTGTCTTACCTCGACCTCACAGGTGAAGTCCGTCCCATCCAGGAGGGCGACGTGGCACACCACCACCTTCATCTTGGTCTTTCTCACCAGGCGAAGAGGAGACTGGAAAATGGATGTCTGGCTGTCTCCCCCCTCCCCTTCGGCCTCCACCTGTTCCTTCTCTTTCTTCTCCTCCTCACCTCCTTCTGCCTCCTTTGTCTTCTTGGTCTCGTCTGAGCTTCTCTCCGCTCCCTCTTCCACCTTCTCTTCCTTGGCCGGCTGAAAGTTAAAAGGGGAAAAAACATAGCGTTCGACAAAAGTTACACGCGCAGCACTGCAGGAAGTTCAGATTCCTTCATTTGCATGGGCAAACCTCAACTGTTGGTCTAAACTGAGACTCGGGAAAGCTGTTTGCTCTCTTTAACGCTCCTTCTGTAAATCCCCTTCTTCTCTGAAGCTGGTTAGAGAAAAAGGGGGGTGTTTCTTTTGGCTCGACGATTGAAATGTTGATGTCAATGGGTGGATCTCCTTAGATGGAAGATCTCGTGTGTGTGTGTGAGTGTGTGTGTGTATGAGGGAGAACAGTTTTATAATTTCTCTACACTGAAAAGCAGTTTTAAAGGGTAAGTGTTGCGTTACAGCATCTCAAGTCTATGCTTTTGATGAACAGACAGAGAATTACTATCCATGGCCTTTGGATGTACCACAACATTTGTGCCTGACTAACAGTTAAAAATGAAACAAGTTTCTTCTGTTTAGGTGCTAATAGTGTTTTAGGTTAGCCTTTATATTAGAGCTGGATAATAAAACAATCTTGAAGATAGATTTTGGTGAGAATTATGTACGCTTCATCTGAACCGCAAAGCCATTAATTCGGCTGTTTATAGATACTTTGCACTTATATATGAAATAAATTTATGATTTTCTCTGCTGGAATGCAGCTGTTTTTGTTGAACCTGCCTCTGAAATGCTTGTGGTACAAACCCGTGCTGCTGACAGCCTCACAAACTCATGCTTAAGTGTCTCTAGCAGAAACTGTACGACCCTTTTTGTGCCTGTTAATCAAACAGAGACAGGGCTTCTCTAAATTACAACTTTACAGCAAGGCACCAATTAGGCTCATCTCTCAGCATGTGACATGTTCCTGGAGTCTACGCATTCCTGCACATTATCAGGCATTACTGGACTGACGTGCGTCTGAAAGCAGACCTGACGCTGTGGTGTGAGGGATAACTGTCTTACACACGGCGCGAGCAGTACCTCAGTGTCTGTGCTGGCGTTGGAGTGAGATTCTGCTTCCGCTTCCTTCACTTGCTCCAACTTTACTTCCTCTTTCTCTTCCACGTCCTCGGCGTGACCGTTCACTTCTGGGACGGGGCCCTCCTCTTCCTCTGTCGCCTTGCTAGCAGGTTCCTCTGTGGGCTGGACGTCTTTAGTCGGGGAGGTCTAAATGGGTCCGAAAAAATAAGTCAACCCCAACGTACATATTCAATAATGTTGCATCGTGATAACGGTGCGAGCGTACTCTACCTGGCTTTGAGACTTCTGCTTCTTAAACCATGTTGGCAGATATCGAGTTATTTTTTTGCCGTCTTTTTCCTTCTCCTTTCCCTTCTCCTCTCCTTCGGCGTTTGCGACTTCCTGGGATTCCTGCTTGGCCTGCTCTGATTGGTCCGGCGGAGCAGCTGACTCCTCTGCGTTCTCCTTCACCTCTGTCTCAGAGCCTGCTTCTGTTGTCATGGTGACGGATCAACCTGCACAGAGAGAGAGAGCGGAGGGATGGAGGAGCGTTGGACAGGGTGTTTTAGTGGCGACTCTCTTCGAGGCACAGAACGGACAACAGAACTGACAGAAATATGAAAATATTAGAAGTATGTAGTTGCTGTAGCACAGCTGGAAATAAATGCTCTTGGGTTTGCCTCCCTTTTGCAAAAGTAGACACAAACACATGAGCTCAAGATGTCTGAGCCACACAAGTTTTCATGTAGGTCAACAGCTAAACAGCTGGCTGCAAGGCGAGCAGTTATACATAAACACAAGCACACGTTAAAAAAAAACTGAAAGAGAGGGAGTTACTCAATTCTTTGACTCTGAGTCACTGGTTTAACCCTGCAGCTGTGGTCAGTACACACACTCTTCAACCCAAATATCTCTGGCAGCCCTGTCCACACACACACCCCATCAAAGCAACAGACACTTTTATGCAGCGTGACCCTAATGTGGCGATAACACTACATGACCATGACAACGGCTTTGAGGGAAAGCTGTGAGCTCATAAATGGGGGGGGGGGGAAAGTCTGCTGCTGCTGCAAAAAATGTGAATTGTTTTCAAAAACTGGCTTTCGGTAAGTAAACAAGGCTGTGTGGTGTCGCCAGAGAGGGTGGTGGTTTGGGCTGCATGGATCTTGGTTGTAGTTCAGCACAAAAAAAAAGCTTTTGTCCTGATTAGAAACAAACCTTTGAGAAAGACAAAGAAACATCAACTACAGTGGAGATCCACAGGAATCCACAGCGAGCAATTACTTTTATTTTTGGGGATGTTATGGATATTATATAATATGCAAAACAATATATGTATTACAATATATTGTCATAATGTCAGTAAGTTTAAAATGAACCACCTCAAACCATACACATGAGATGTTTAATTCAATTCCTATTCATTTTATTAAACTCATTTTAATGCGAGTAAAGCCCCAGCTTGTGTCACTCATTTCTTTTTTCCGCCCCTCTCATCACTCAGTCCATCTTCCTTCCGCTTCGTCCTGTTTGATTGTTTTTCCTAATGTCTTAATGTTCCTTTCGGAGCATGTTAACGGTTCTCCGACCTTCTCTTTTTCGCCCTGCCGTGTTCAACAAAAGAGGACATGCACAAAACGTCTACACTGCAGCAGCGGCACGTAGGGAGGGGCCAGGAGTAAAAATAGAACAGGTCCTCTTACGCATGATTGGCTAATGACGCGGGGCGGGAGAAGAAAGATGGATAAAGGTGTGTGTGTGTGAGAGTGCACGTCTGTGAGTTCGTGGTCGCTTACCAGTAAAGAAACAGCGCAATGCAAAACGGATGGTGATCTAAGTTTACAGCATTGCGTTCACATGAATTACAAAAAAAATGTTGGAGGTTGAAGTTGTTTTAAGACGGCAGCAATTGATGAAAACGTATCATACCCAGTTTTCATCGTATTGTTTTACAAATCAAATTGCCTTTATGGAAAAGATATCCACTCTCTGCCATCTCATGGTATATCTGGATTTAACAGCAAGCCCCGTGAACAGGACAAATCTCAATTCTGAACACGTTTTCATTCAAATTGAAATGGTAGATATGTGCAAATTATAATTGGTGTTTTTTGGCTTTTGGTTTGCATGCTTATTCTTTCAAATAAATTGAGTTTAAATGACTGAATCACACAGTTCAAGCATGTTTGGGTTACAACAATGATGGGAAAAGTATTTCAGTGGTATCCCTAACTTAAGAAACCATGTCTAGTTGGTATCACTTAGCTGCAATAACTGAGAAAAGACCGTTTTATAGGTGGAAAAACTACATCCCAGCCATTTTTTAAATCTCTTTCTTCTTGTTATTGCATCTAGCCCTTATACATTCTTTAAAGCAGGTTTGTTACTACCAACCAACTGCAGTTCCTCCTCCTCAGAGACACTGTGTTTCTCAATGGACTCGCTCAGAGTGTTTGTGTGAGATGGCACCCAGCTGGCGCTTCGTCACGGCGGCTTATGTCTGCTTTAAAACTCGCACTTCTTCTCTACAACTGTTTAACACCGGGAACCTTGTTCTACTGCTCTCAAAACCTCGACTCAGTTCCACCCTCCCTCCCCCTATCTATCTCTTCAGCCCAGAGAGCCCCTCTTTTTTCTCTTTCACTAAATCTCTACACTCATCTTTTATCTCTCTCCTCCAAGGCCCCATTTTAACCCCCTCTTACATGTATTATCTTTGACTAAACTCATCCTTTATCTCGTTTTTTTTCCCATTACTTTGGAGCTAAATCTGTCATACTGTAGCAGCTCCTTTCCATACATAAATGTGAAACAGTTTAGGTCAACTATACTGACGTACGTCAAGTGTTCCCAAGCTCCAACTGAGGTGAAATGCAGGTTAAACGTGCTGAATCATACACCCATCTCCGTGTTTCTTCCTCAAAGACAAGTGAATCTCCCCCTCCATTATTTCTACAGGAGTGTACTGCTCTCCTTAGATGTTGTGTTACACTTTATGAACTATTTCACAGATAATTAGTGAGGCTTGGAAACCAGGCTACCTAAAACAGGCATAAATAGTTCATCAAATCCACTCCAAACAAACTCACTCATATCCCAGGATCACGGTGCACGCAAATGCAAAACAGTGTTTGTGAGCACACTTAGCTCAGTGTTTTCCTGGTGCATTTCTCTCCGGTGCTCCCTTTGCTTACTTCGGCCCTTTTAATCATTATCCGAAAGCTCGTGTCACTGCTGGCCCCCTCGCTGTTTAGCACAACCGCGTCCGTTTAATATGGTGTGAATTACATGCAGGGATGTTGAGCAAAGCTATCGCAGGAGTAGATGATTAGCAAAGATGAAAAATTAACTTTTGTAAATTGCCGTGGGACGCTGAATGGGCCCCCTAATGTCTCGCTGCAGTAACCTTTTCAGCTGCGCTTCAGCACGCAGTAAATCTGTACATCCCCCACCTGTTACACCTGCCCTGTTAGTATTTATTTTCAAATGAATGGCTGACTTAGTGGCTAAATGACCTGATGAACTTATGGCCTTACCTACTGTTGCTTCTGTTCTCTGTTTTCTCTTCCTTGTACTGTTTCCCTTCTGTCTGATCTCACGTTCCTTCAGCTTTCTTCCCCTCACACACCCCCGCCACACACACACACACACCTTTATTGTTCTATTTGTCTTTCAACTCCCCACCTCTCGGTAGATGCCTGCCCTTACAAACCGTCATTTGCCATTTTCTCTCCTCCATCCTCTCTCCGCTCGCCCTCGAAGCTCTGCCTCCCCGAGGACTGTCGCTCAGCGAAATAAGGGCAGAAAATGAGGGAGGGAGAGCTCGGGAGGGTGGGGGGAGGCGGAGACGGCGAAGACAACAAGGAGAGAGGAGCGGCGGCAGGAGAGGGAGCGCAGAGAAGTGGAGACGTAAAAAGAAAAACAACTGCACGTCTAATGTGCCGCGATTGCTAATGGACAACAAGAGGCAGGGGAATTACACTTCCTCTGTTCGGTTCTGTTATCGTCTGTTCCTTCTTTACATCATGTAGGAAAATCCGCCACCGTCTGCGAAGATCTGACTTTCAATTAATCCACAGATTTTAGTGTATTCCTTCAGAAAGCTTTATGAGTTTTTAAAACTAGGGATCTTGAAAGCATCACTCTTGCTTTTCCATTTCAAATCCATTAAAAACACCATAAAACTACACCATCAATTCACGGTCAACAGTAAAACTTTGCAACTGCATTTGGAGATGGATGGAGAGAAAATAAGAGGTTTACACAGAATACCACTCAGGCAAAGAACTGTGTTAAAGTGTCCATGCTGTTAGTAGTTTTTGCTGACTAGATCACACTTTTTCAGCATTCGTGATGTCGTCGTTTTTACTCCTAAAACACCATATTTCTGTCGCACAAACAGACCCACTCGAGCTCTTCAATTTACAACTTTTCTTACCATCTGACGGGAAGTTTTATTACAACTTCACGGCCTGCTCTGAAGCCTGACGAGAAATATGTGTAACAGATGTGCACAAAATGCCAAAAAACATTACGATAATAGAATCATGAAAGATGTGTGTTAATCCACTAGCCTCGGCGGCTTTTTAGCACAAATGTTTTAATTTTATTTTCCTGGAAAGGACTGCACCCTTTTCTACGGGGAGTAGCGAGGGCAGGAGAGTGGAGCGAACTGGTTTCCACAGTGAAGGCATTCACGGGCTACAACAATAATTCCCACTGGAGACAAGAGATTACCACGGCAAATATACATAGAACTGGACGAGTGAAAAGATGACAATGGAGATTATTACCGTGCCTAACCTCATTTCAAACTACATTAGATTTACAGGCAGCATCTATTCAGGACCTCCTGGTGCTGTAACAGATATTTTTCACTCCCTTGTCTCCTTAATGTTCAGTCAATGCATACACTGTGTAAAGCTGTACTATAGGAACTGACATGCTGACTTAGTTATGGTACTTCAGTCTTAAAAACAGGATATTATTTAAATCCTCAATCAAGAGAGAGGAAAGCTCTAAACTATGCATAAACATTCAGACCTATATAGTGCTACATTAAGCAAAAAAATCTAAAACTTAAATGTTTTGAAGCAAAGCCAGGTGAGCAAGGTGTTGGTCCATTTTCAAAGCTGCACCGTTTGCCAGTTCATTTCCTCCACAGTTAACCAGATCGTAAAATGAGCAAAGTCTTAGCTTTGCTATAAAGTCATTCCTGACAGGCTGACTACAGAGGAATCCAACAAACAAATAAATAAGCAGCAAAACAAAAAAGAATTTGAAAAAAAAGGGGAAAATGAATCGCTTTCTTTATGACCGCATATTAGGGTCACTTAGAAGAAAACCAAAAAAAAAAAGAGAGAAAAAATTTTTTTTGTTCGTTTGTTTCCAAGTTTTGACAATAGAGTTGAAATGGTATTTTCAGAATAAAGTTGAAATGTTGAAAAAATAAATAAATAAAAACCTGTCGATCATATACACTAGGTTCTTTCACAAAGCTCTTCAAGCCGGGACTTAGACGCCTTCTGGCCGCTTCGGGGTGATTTGTGAACGAACCGAAACGGCGAGGTGGTTTAAATCCAAGCGAGGTAGCATCAGAGCTGAAACAATCGACATGTGAAAAGGCAGGCTGGCGTTGTGGCTAAATAATGTGATGAAGTGATGACATATGGTCTGCAGGATTAAACAACAACAAACAGATTTATTACAGAGGGAAGACTGACGACGATGAGCAGCAACTTTGCATTTAGTTAAAAAAAATTTGTTGCTTTGAAAAAGCTAGACGTCCTGTGACACATTTAATAATTTCCTTGTTCTTGAAAGCTATTCTTAAGTGTAAAGTCCCTACAAAATACTGATGGTGAGGTTTTTGATTGCCCTTAATATTTCTTTTTCTGCCATTTCAACTTCTTTCTCAGCATTTTCATTTTAATCTTGAAATTTGCAAACCAATAAAAGCCTTTCCTCCTCATTTTTTCTAGTGACCCCTATACACCGTCTTACTTTCATACAGCTGAGTCTAATATAATGAAGTTTCTATCCTGTATATCATGCATGGGGACGTCCGAAATGCTCGACGCCGAGGCGACGAGTTAGTTTTCCAAAATACTGCATCACAAGCCAACAGCTGACAATGACAAGGCCAGCGTTTTGAAACACCCTCACAAAAACAGGGAGGAAACGCCTAATCTGTGCTGCTCTCCTGTATGATCTCCATCTGTCACACAACGACACATGCAAGCGTACAAAAACCTGCACGTAGGTAGATGCGGATATACAGAGGCAGATCGGCAGATTCCGAAACATGTTCTCACAAACCAATTACCTAAAATCTACAACAACAAAAAAAACAACCCGCCAGCTATTTGATTTGTACATTCTCATGTACACACCGTGACAGATATGTGCAAACACTGGTGGTGTGAAAATTTGGACCATGCCAGTCTATTTACGCAGCACTCTGACCCTCAAACTGAGGATTACACAAAGGATAATCCTTGTGTATGTTTGTGCGTCTGCCTGTCTGTCAGTCTCTCCATCTCTCCATCCAGACAGTCCTTCCTATTACCTCTCTGCATCAGCTTCCATTTACACCCCATTTTAACCCGTCAGCACAGTAAAACAACACAGGCAGTGACACAAATGCTCCCTGGTGTCCCCTTTACTTTCAGTTTGAGCTTTCTACACGAAGGACCGTCTCCAGAGGGATTCTTAAGGGACCAGTACTGCATCGTTATTTTGGTTTTCATATCATTGCAGTCTACTCGTAGCTACGATTGTGTGCTGCAAAGCTCCAACCTCGAACATTCATAGCTCTTTGCTGCAAAACGTCTTACCATAACAAATAAATGTAAAGAGATTATTAAACTTAATTATTGAGCTTAAATGTCGTGTGGCAGACAGCCTCCTGTGAAAAACCTTGGTGGGATTCTTCACGGTTCTTTTAAACTCGACAAACACATCAGCTCAGTTGTTTAAACAAGCTCCTTTCAGTCGCAGCAAGCCTCACTTTCTCAAAGTTATTCACGTTTGTACGTCTTCTCATTTCGATTGCTGCTGTGTAAGTTTTTTATCGGTTGAATCTTCGTCGCCTGCAGCTGTTGCTCGTCTTTTAACACATTACTCCAGTACTGGACTCAATCCACTGGCTCCCTGCTTGATTTTAAGAAAGAAAAAAAAGTTTACAGGGCTCTAAGTGAGCTGGCCCCAGATTACTTGAAAAAACATTGACATCACCACACTCCAGCGAGAACACCCAGGTCTGATAACCTGATACTCTCAGATGTTCCACAAACCAAACTTAAAAACAGAAGTGATCGCATCTTTTGCAGTAGCTGCTCATATTTTTTTAGAAAAACCCACCGGTGAAAACTACTCAGCTGTTCAATCGTTTCAAAACTACTGAAGACCTCTTCCTTTTCATTGGCGTTTGAATCTAATAGTATTTAAAACCCTGCGATCATTTTTATATGGTTATGTTGGCATTTATCTTCATGTTTTACTTTGTTTTAATGAAATGATGTATTTATTTTATTGTGCAGCACTTTGGTCCAAATTTCATGGTTTTACTTACAAACAAGCTGATAACGATTTTAATGATCCTGATGATTCCTGAGAGATGAAAAATGCTTATTTTGACTTCATTTTTGTTAAACAGCACTTTAAAAAATGAATCTACAGCAACATAGAGCAAACACGATTCAGGAAATCTGTGTATAATATATAATTAAATGCATGAATGTGTGGCTATGGGCTAGTATTTTTTGTGTTCACCTCTTTACATCCTTATTTTTTTCTCTTTAAGCCACGCTGCTTTTACTCACATTACTGGTCACAATAAAAACAATTGTTCTACTGGGATAAACAGATTCTTATCTTGCGTCTAAGAACATCTTTTGGTGCTGCTGTGTGTGTGGGAATAATGGGTCAGCTCATAACTACTATTGTTAACCGCTAAACTCCCCTATTCAGCGATTAAAGCAGTCAGGCGCAAATGGTGGCTTGTCTGGGTGAATGTGGGGCTGTGTGTGTGTCCATGGGAGACAAAGAATGGGCGGGTCTCACAAAGCGCACATGAGAGGAGCTACATTTTACTATGAGACACGGTAAGAAAAAGGAAGAGAGGGAAAAAAAAAAAAAAAAACAGGGAGGAGAAGAAAAGGGAAAGGATCGGGCACAGGCTGTGCAGCGAGAAAGAAGGACAAAGGCGCTGAAACTCATGGCGAAACTGCACAGCTCACCCCGGTGCCAGTGGATGTGGCGCCATTATGGTAGCAAACATCCCGTTGTGGTTGGTACTGGCAGGTGCTCTGGCAAAACAAATGACTTCATGAGCATTAACGGGCATCATTACAGTTGCCGCCCGCGCGTGATAAGCCGATGATGAAGAGCTGTGAATATTTCTGAGAGCAGACTGAAAGCATCGCCGTCTGACAGAACAGTTTCACATTCAGAATTGTCACCATTATCTGACAGTTTCCAGACAAAAAGCAGTAACTGAGTTCAGAAGCCCTAATTAGGCTCGTTGAACAGCGAGTTCTTCTGTAATCATCAACTCATAGCAACCTGCCATTCATTAACCCTCCATCTTTAACCCTAAACTCTAAAATTAGATATTCCCCTCGGTGAGCGCTGCGAGATGGCCTCTTTTTTTTAGGACACCGTGTCGTTTCCTCATTCGCTTCAAGGACGCACCGCTGTCAAACGTCCGGTCACAGACTCACACATCATTATGTGAGAAATGTTGCAGTGCAGAGATCTTCTCATGTAGGCAAAGAAAAAAGAAAAAAGAAAAGAAAAAGTGACCTGACAAATGTTTTAGGCATCTGGTATCAGCTAATCCCAGACCAATGACCTCTGACCTGTAACCAGGAAACAGGAAGTACCCCTTCTCCTGTTTCGCGCAGCTCGACTCCCATCCCTCCATCCCTGCCCTTCCATTGTTATCTCCAGTTTCTCAGCCCCACATCTCTGCATCAGTGTCTGTTTTTTTTCCATCAGAAACGTGTCGACATTACAACTACTAACAAAACCTTCACAAACTTGTTTCTGTGTTGAAGTGACCACAAGGAAATCTATAACAGAACTGTTTCTCACACACCAAATACTTTGAGAGGCTATGAAAGTCTCAGACACAGATTTTTGCAACTTTAACATGAAATGACCGACGTTTTCCCAACGCAATATTGTTTAAAACCATCTTAATGCAGGACTATAACAATGATCAAACTCTACATGCTTTTGCACTTCATCATTACTTGTTGCTGCATTATTTCAAAAAACAAAACAAGACCCTGGAGCATCCATCTGTTCTGTTCTTTTATTCTCCTGTTCCTGTTCAAACTGGATCTGGTGCAGCCAGGAGCACAGAGACAACGCAGACAGAGAACCATCCCCTCTCACCTAGGGTCGATTTAAAGCATCCAATTAACCTATATGAATGAACCAAAACACCTGTATGCATGTAGAGAGAATGCAAACCCAACAAGACTCAAACAGGAGCTAATGCTGTAAAGGCGGTGGCGCTAACTGCACCACCGATAAGCCCAGTTACTGAAATATTCGACAGCTGTAGCCCTAATTATTTTTCTGTTGTGCTGACTTCTGTGTGCTAAGTTTCCTCGTCTTGTACCTTTTGCCCGTGGCCTTTACAAGACGAAGGCTTTACCCCGCCTCGCCCTCATCTGTTCAGCCTCTCTCTGTGAGAATGCGACCCTATGCTGATTAATCTCTTTTTAACTACGTTTGACTCCGTGCCAAAGCCACGGGCCCACGCTCCGTCTCTGTTTTTTACTCTATCATTTCTTTCAGAGCTGGACACATGCTGGGGAAGGCAACTCGCCCTCTGTGTTTCTCTGCCTCTGATGTGAAATGTTACCATTCAGCACAAGGGTTTTCTTTTTATTCTTCAATAAGCCCTCTTGTCTAGGAAGAAATATGACCTGTTTAATTTATGTGGATCAAAGCTACTCCTAGACACAAGTACAGTTTTAAATGTGTTGGCTAAATCAAAAACTGCTTTTAACATCTTACAGTTTCTCTTTTTTTTTTTTTTTTTACATTTATAGTCGTTTGGAATTTACCCGTCTCCACCCCCCCTGTCTCCCATTTTTGCCCTCTTCATCAAACACGTTCCCTACATCTCAGTCCCTCACCCTTTCACCCACCTTGCATCACTTCACTGTCTGTAATAAGCTGAACTTTGGCATTACAG